>NC_056446.1:30719098-30951598 GCF_018296145.1 Oncorhynchus tshawytscha
TAGATCTAGCTGGCCTGCCATAATATAATAGAGACATAGAGACAGTAGATCTAGCTGGTCTGTCATAATATAATAGAGACAGTATATCTAGCTGGTCTGTCATATTATAATAGAGACAGTAGATCTAGCTGGTCTGTCATAATATAATAGGGACAGTAGATCTAGCTGGTCTGTTATAATATAATAGAGACAGTAGATCTAGCTGGTCTGTCATAATATAATAGAGACAGTAGATCTAGCTGGTCTCTCATAATACAATAGAGACAGTAGATCTAGCTGGTCTGTCATAATATAATAGAGACAGTAGATCTAGCTGGTCTGTCATAATATAATAGAGACAGTAGATCTAGCTGGTCTGTCATAATATAATAGAGACAGTAGATCTAGCTGGTCTGTCATAATATAATAGAGACAGTAGATCTAGCTGGTCTGTCATAATATAATAGAGACAGTAGATCTAGCTGGTCTGTCATAATATAATATAGAGACAGTAGAACTGGCTGGTCTGTCATATATATAACAGAGACATAATAGAGACAGTAGATCTAGCTGGTCTGTCATAATATAATAGAGACAGTAGATCTAGCTGGTCTGTCATAATATAATAGAGACATTAGATCTAGCTGGTCTGTCATAATATAATAGAGACAGTAGATCTAGCTGGTCTGTCATAATATAATAGAGACAGTAGATCTAGCTGGTCTGTCATAATATAATAGAGACATTAGATCTAGCTGGTCTGTCATAATATAATAGAGACAGTATATCTACCTGGTCTCTCATAATATAATAGACAGTAGATCTAGCTGGTCTGTCATAATATAATAGAGACAGTAGATCTAGCTGGTCTGTCATAATATAATAGAGACAGTAGATCTAGCTGGTCTGTCATAATATAATAGAGACATAGAGACAGTAGATCTAGCTGGTCTGTCATAATATAATAGAGACAGTAGAACTAGCTGGTCTGTCATAATATAATAGAGACAGTAGATCTAGCTGGTCTGTCATAATATAATAATATAATAGAGACAGTAGATCTAACTGGTCTGTCATAATATAATAGAGACAGTAGATCTAACTGGTCTGTCATAATATAATAGAGACAGTAGATCTAACTGGTCTGTCATAAAATAATAGAGACAGTAGATCTAGCTGGTCTGTCATAATATAATAGAGACAGTAGATCTAGCTGGTCTGTCATAATATAATAGAGACAGTAGATCTAGCTGGTCTGTCATAATATAATAGAGACAGTAGATCTAGCTGGTCTGTCATATATATAATAGAGACAGATCTTGGTCTGTCATACTATAAAAGAGACAGTAGATCTAGCTGGTCTGTCATGATATAATAGAGACAGTAGATCTAGCTGGTCTGTCATAATATAATAGAGAGAGTAACTAGCTAGTCTAGCTAGTCTGTCATAATATAATAGAGACAGTAGATCTAGCTGGTCTGTCATAATATAATAGAGACAGTAGATCTAGCTGGTCTGTCATATTATAATAGAGACAGTAGATCTAGCTGGTCTGTCATAATATAATAGAGACAGTAGATAGAGACAGTAGATCTAGCTGGTCTGTCATAATATAATAGAGACAGTAGATCTAGCTGGTCTGTCATAATATAATAGAGACAGTAGATCTAGCTGGTCTGTCATAATATAATAGAGACAGTAGATCTAGCTGGTCTGTCATAATATAATAGAGACAGTAGATCTAGCTGGTCTGTCATAATATAATAGAGACAGTAGATCTAGCTGGTCTGTCATAATATAATAGAGACAGTAGATCTAGCTGGTCTGTCATAATATAATAGAGACAGTAGATCTAGCTGGTCTGTCATAATATAATAGAGACAGTAGATCTAGCTGGTCTGTCATAATATAATAGAGACAGTAGATCTAGCTGGTCTGTCATAATATAATAGAGACTAGATCTAGCTGGTCTGTCATAATATAATAGAGACAGTAGATCTAGCTGGTCTGTCATAATATAATAGAGACAGTAGATCTAGCTGGTCTGTCATAATATAATAGAGACAGTAGATCTAGCTGGTCTGTCATAATATAATAGAGACAGTAGATCTAGCTGGTCTGTCATAATATAATAGAGACAGTAGATCTAGCTGGTCTGTCATAATATAATAGAGACAGTAGATCTAGCTGGTCTGTCATAATATAATAGAGACAGTAGATCTAGCTGGTCTGTCATAAATAATAGAGAGTAGATCTAGCTGGTCTGTCATAATATAATAGAGACAGTAGATCTAGCTGGTCTGTCATAATATAATAGAGACAGTAGATCTAGCTGGTCTGTCATAATATAATAGAGACAGTAGATCTAGCTGGTCTGTCATAATATAATAGAGACAGAATCTAGTAGATCTAGCTGGTGTCATAATATAATAGAGACAGTAGATCTAGCTGGTCTGTCATAATATAATAGAGACAGTAGATCTAGCTGGTCTGTCATAATATAATAGAGACAGTAGATCTAGCTGGTCTGTCATAATATAATAGAGACAGTAGATCTAGCTGGTCTGTCATAATATAATATAATAGAGACAGTAGATCTAGCTGGTCTGTCATATATATAATAGAGACAGTAGATCTAGCTGGTCTGTCATAATATAATAGAGACAGTAGATCTAGCTGGTCTGTCATAATATAATAGAGACAGTAGATCTAGCTGGTCTGTCATAATATAATAGAGACAGTAGATCTAGCTGGTCTGTCATAATATAATAGAGACAGTAGATCTAGCTGGTCTGTCATAATATAATAGAGACAGACAGATCTAGCTGGTCTGTCATATATATAATAGAGACAGTAGATCTAGCTGGTCTGTCATGATATAATAGAGACAGTAGATCTAGCTGGTCTGTCATAATATAATAGAGACAGTAGAACTAGCTGGTCTGTCATAATATAACAGAGACAGTAGATCTAGCTGGTCTGTTATAATATAATAGAGGCAGTAGATCTAGCTGGTCTGTCATATTATAATCTAGAGTAGATCTAGCTGGTCATCATAATATATAATAGAGACAGTAGATCTAGCTGGTCTGTCATAATATATAGCTGGTCTGTCATAATATAGAGACAGTAGATCTAGCTGGTCTGTCATAATATAATAGAGACAGTAGATCTAGCTGGTCTGTCATAATATAATAGAGACAGTAGATCTAGCTGGTCTGTCATAATATAATAATATAATAGAGACATCTAGCTGGTCTGTCATAATATAGAGACAGTAGATCTAGCTGGTCTGTCATAATATAATAGAGACAGTAGATCTAGCTGGTCTGTCATAATATAATAGAGACAGTAGATCTAGCTGGTCTGTCATAATATAATAGAGACAGTAGATCTAGCTGGTCTGTCATAATATAATAGAGACAGTAGATCTAGCTGGTCTGTCATAATATAATAGAGACAGTAGATCTAGCTGGTCTGTCATAATATAATAGAGACAGTAGATCTAGCTGGTCTGTCATAATATAATAGAGACAGTAGATCTAGCTGGCCTGTCATAATATAATAGAGACAGTAGATCTAGCTGGTCTGTCATAATATAATAGAGACAGTAGATCTAGCTGGTCTGTCATAATATAATAGAGACAGTAGATCTAGCTGGTCTGTCATAATATAATAGAGACAGTAGATCTAGCTGGTCTGTCATAATATAATAGAGACAGTAGATCTAGCTGGTCTGTCATAATATAATAGAGACAGTAGATCTAGCTGGACAGTAGATCTAGCTGGTCTGTCATAATATAATAGAGACAGTAGATCTAGCTGGTCTGTCATAATATAATAGAGACATAGAGACAGTAGATCTAGCTGGTCTGTCATAATATAATAGAGACAGTAGATCTAGCTGGTCATAATATAATAGAGACAGTAGATCTAGCTGGTCTGTCATAATATAATAGAGACAGTAGATCTAGCTGGTCTGTCATAATATAATAGAGACAGTAGATCTAGCTGGTCTGTCATAATATAATAGAGACAGTAGATCTAGCTGGTCTGTCATAATATAATAGAGACAGTAGATCTAGCTGGTCTGTCATAATATAATAGAGACAGTAGATCTAGCTGGTCTGTCATAATATAATAGAGACAGTAGATCTAGCTGGTCTGTCATAATATAATAGAGACAGTAGATCTAGCTGGTCTGTCATAATATAATAGAGACAGTAGATCTAGCTGGTCTGTCATAATATAATAGAGACAGTAGATCTAGCTGGTCTGTCATAATATAATAGAGACAGTAGATCTAGCTGGTCTGTCATAATATAATAGAGACAGTAGATCTAGCTGGTCTGTCATAATATAATAGAGACAGTAGATCTAGCTGGTCTGTCATAATATAATAGAGACAGTAGATCTAGCTGGTCTGTCATAATATAATCTAGAGATATAATAGACAGTCTAGCTGGTCTGTCATAATATAATAGAGACAGTAGATCTAGCTGGTCTGTCATAATATAATAGAGACAGTAGATCTAGCTGGTCTGTCATAATATAATAGAGACAGTAGATCTAGCTGGTCTGTCATAATATAATAGAGACAGTAGATCTAGCTGGTCTGTCATAATATAATAGAGACAGTAGATCATAGCTGGTCTGTCATAATATAATAGAGACAGTAGATCTAGCTGGTCTAGATAGCTGGTCTGTCATAATATAATAGAGACAGTAGATCTAGCTGGTCTGTCATAATATAATAGAGACAGTAGATCTAGCTGGTCTGTCATAATATAATAGAGACAGTAGATCTAGCTGGTCTGTCATAATATAATAGAGACAGTAGATCTAGCTGGTCTGTCATAATAGAGACTATCTGGTCTGTCATAATATAATAGAGACAGTAGATCTAGCTGGTCTGTCATAATATAATAGAGACAGTAGATCTAGCTGGTCTGTCATAATATAATAGAGACAGTAGATCTAGCTGGTCTGTCATAATATAATAGAGACAGTAGATCTAGCTGGTCTGTCATAATATAATAGAGACAGTAGATCTAGCTGGTCTGTCATAATATAATAGAGACAGTAGATCTAGCTGGTCTGTCTATAAAAGAGACAGTAGATCTAGCTGGTCTGTCATGATATAATAGAGACAGTAGATCTAGCTGGTCTGTCATAATATAATAGAGACAGTAGAACTAGCTGGTCTGTCATAATATAACAGAGACAGTAGATCTAGTGGTCTGTTATAATATAATAGAGACAGTAGATCTAGCTGGTCTGTCATATTATAATAGAGATAGTAGATCTAGCTGGTCTCATAATATAATAGAGAATAGAGACAGTAGATCTAGCTGGTCTGTCATAATATAATAGAGACAGTAGATCTAGCTGGTCTGTCATAATATAATAGAGACAGTAGATCTAGCTGGTCTGTCATAATATAATAGAGACAGTAGATCTAGCTGGTCTGTTATAATATAATAGAGACAGTAGATCTAGCTGGTCTGTCATAATATAATAGAGACAGTAGATCTAGCTGGTCTGTCATAATATAATAGAGACAGTAGATCTAGCTGGTCTGTCATAATATAATAGAGACAGTAGATCTAGCTGGTCTGTCATAATATAATAGAGACAGTAGATCTAGCTGGTCTGTCATAATATAATAGAGATAGTAGATCTAGCTGGTCTGTCAAATATAATAGAGACAGTAGATCTAGCTGGTCTGTCATAATATAATAGAGACAGTAGATCTAGCTGGTCTGTCATATATATAATAGAGACAGTAGATCTAGCTGGTCTGTCATAATATAATAGAGACAGTAGATCTAGCTGGTCTGTCATAATATAATAGAGACAGTAGATCTAGCTGGTCTGTCATAATATAATAGAGACAGTAGATCTAGCTGGTCTGTCATAATATAATAGAGACAGTAGATCTAGCTGGTCTGTCATATATAATAGAGACAGTAGATCTAGCTGGTCTGTCATAATATAATAGAGACATAGAGACAGTAGATCTAGCTGGTCTGTCATAATATAATAGAGACAGTAGATCTAGCTGGTCTGTAATATAATATAACAGAGACAGTAGATCTAGCTGGTCTGTCATAATATAATAGAGACAGTAGATCTAGCTGGTCTGTCATAATATAATAGAGACAGTAGATCTAGCTGGTCTGTCATAATATAATAGAGACAGTAGATCTAGCTGGTCTGTCATATATATAATAGAGACAGTAGATCTAGCTGGTCTGTCATAATATAATAGAGACAGTAGATCTAGCTGGTCTGTCATAATATAATAGAGACAGTAGATCTAGCTGGTCTGTCATAATATAATAGAGACAGTAGATCTAGCTGGTCTGTCATAATATAATAGAGACAGTAGATCTAGCTGGTCTGTCATAATATAATAGAGACAGTAGATCTAGCTGGTCTGTCATAATATAATAGAGACAGTAGATCTAGCTGGTCTGGTCATAATATAATAGAGACAGTAGAATATAATAGAGACAGTAGATCTAGCTGGTCTGTCATAATATAATAGAGACAGTAGATCTAGCTGGTCTGTCATAATATAATAGAGACAGTAGATCTAGCTGGTCTGTCATAATATAATAGAGACAGTAGATCTAGAGACAGTAGATCTAGCTGGTCTGTCATAATATAATAGAGACAGTAGATCTAGCTGGTCTGTCATAATATAATAGAGACAGTAGTATCTAGCTGGTCTGTCTGTCATAATATAATAGAGACAGTAGATCTAGCTGGTCTGTCATAATATAATAGAGACAGTAGATCTAGGTCTGTCATAATATAATAGAGACAGTAGATCTAGCTGGTCTGTCATAATATAATAGAGACAGTAGATCTAGCTGGTCTGTCATAATATAATAGAGACAGTAGATCTAGCTGGTCTGTCATAATATAATAGAGACAGTAGATCTAGCTGGTCTGTCATATATAATAATAGAGACAGTAGATCTAGCTGGTCTGTCATAATATAATAGAGACAGTAGATCTAGCTGGTCTGTCATAATATAATAGAGACAGTAGATCTAGCTGGTCTGTCATAATATAATAGAGACAGTAGATCTAGCTGGTCTGTCATATATATAATAGAGACAGTAGATCTAGCTGGTCTGTCATAATATAATAGAGACAGTAGATCTAGCTGGTCTGTCATAATATAATAGAGACAGTAGATCTAGCTGGTCTGTCATAATATAATAGAGACAGTAGATCTAGCTGGTCTGTCATAATATAATAGAGACAGTAGATCTAGCTGGTCTGTCATAATATAATAGAGACAGTAGATCTAGCTGGTCTGTCATATATAATAGAGACAGTAGATCTAGCTGGTCTGTCATAATATAATAGAGACAGTAGATCTAGCTGGTCTGTCATAATATAATAGAGACAGTAGATCTAGCTGGTCTGTCATAATATAATAGAGACAGTAGATCTAGCTGGTCTGTCATAATATAATAGAGACAGTAGATCTAGCTGGTCTGTCATAATATAATAGACAGAGACAGTAGATCTAGCTGGTCTGTCATAATATAATAGAGACAGTAGATCTAGCTGGTCTGTCATAATATAATAGAGACAGTAGACATAATATAATAGATCTAGCTGGTCTGTCATAATATAATAGAGACAGTAGATCTAGCTGGTCTGTCATAATATAATAGAGACAGTAGATCTAGCTGGTCTGTCATAATATAATAGAGACAGTAGATCTAGCTGGTCTGTCATAATATAATAGAGACAGTAGATCTAGCTGGTCTGTTATAATATAATAGAGACAGTAGATCTAGCTGGTCTGTCATAATATAATAGAGACATAGAGACAGTAGATCTAGCTGGTCTGTCATAATATAATAGAGACAGTAGATCTAGCTGGTCTGTCATAATATAATAGAGACAGTAGATCTAGCTGGTCTGTCATAATATAATAGAGACAGTAGATCTAGCTGGTCTGTCATAATATAATAGAGACAGTAGATCTAGCTGGTCTGTCATAATATAATAGAGACAGTAGATCTAGCTGCTCTGTCATAATATAATAGAGACAGTAGATCTAGCTGGTCTGTCATAATATAATAGAGACAGTAGATCTAGCTGGTCTGTCATAATATAATAGAGACAGTAGATCTAGCTGGTCTGTCATAATATAATAGAGACAGTAGATCTAGCTGGTCTGTCATAATATAATAGAGACAGTAGATCTAGCTGGTCTGTCATAATATAACAGAGACAGTAGATCTAGTCGGTCTGTTATAATATAATAGAGGCAGTAGATCTAGCTGGTCTGTCATATTATAATAGAGACAGTAGATCTAGCTGGTCATGTCATATATATAGAGACATAGAGACAGTAGATCTAGCTGGTCTGTCATAATATAATAGAGACAGTAGATCTAGCTGGTCTGTCATCATAATATAATAGAGACAGTAGATCTAGCTGGTCTGTCATAATATAATAGAGACAGTAGATCTAGCTGGTCTGTCATAATATAATAGAGACAGTAGATCTAGCTGGTCTGTCATAATATAATAGAGACAGTAGATCTAGCTGGTCTCATCATAATATAATAGTAGACAGTAGATCTAGCTGGTCTGTCATAATATAATAGAGACAGTAGATCTAGCTGGTCTGTCATAATATAATAGAGACAGTAGATCTAGCTGGTCTGTCATAATATAATAGAGACAGTAGATCTAGCTGGTCTGTCATAATATAATAGAGACAGTAGATCTAGCTGGTCTGTCATAATATAATAGAGACAGTAGATCTAGCTGGTCTGTCATAATATAAAAGAGACAGTAGATCTAGCTGGTCTGTCATATATATATAGAGACAGTAGATCTAGCTGGTCTGTCATAATATAATAGAGACAGTAATCTAGCTGGTCTGTCATAATATAATAGAGACAGTAGATCTAGCTGGTCTGTCATAATATAATAGAGACAGTAGATCTAGCTGGTCTGTCATAATATAATAGAGACAGTAGATCTAGCTGGTCTGTCATAATATAATAGAGACAGTAGATCTAGCTGGTCTGTCATATATATAATAGAGACAGTAGATCTAGCTGGTCTGTCATAATATAATAGAGACAGTAGATCTAGCTGGTCTGTCATATATATAATAGAGACAGTAGATCTAGCTGGTCTGTCATAATACAATAGAGACAGTAGATCTAGCTGGTCTGTCATAATATAATAGAGTAGAGACAATAGATCTAGCTGGTCTGTCATAATATAATAGAGACAGTAGATCTAGCTGGTCTGTCATAATATAATACAAACAGTAGATCTAGCTGGTCTGTCATAATATAATACAGACAGTAGATCTAGCTGGTCTGTCATAATATATTTGAGACAGTAGATCTAGCTGGTCTGTCTGTCATAATATAATAGGAACAGTAGATCTAGCTGGTCTGTCATAATATAATAGAGACAGTAGATCAAGCTGGTCTGTCATAATATAATAGAGACACAGAGACAGTACATCTAGCTGGTCGTGTCATAATACAATAGAGACAGTAGATCTAGCTGGTCTGTCATAATATAATAGAGACAATAGATCTACCTGGTCTGTCATAATATAATAGAGACAGTAGATCTAGCTGGTCATAATATAATAGAGACAGTAGATCTAGCTGGTCTGTCATAATATAATAGAGACAGTAGATCTAGCTGGTCTGTCATAATATAATAGAGACAGTAGATCTAGCTGGTCTGTCATAATATAATAGAGACAGTAGATCTAGCTGGTCTGTCATAATATAATAGAGACAGTAGATCTAGCTGGTCTGTCATAATATAATAGAGACAGTAGATCTAGCTGGTCTGTCATAATATAATAGAGACAGTAGATCTAGCTGGTCTGTCATAATATAATAGAGACAGTAGATCTAGCTGGTCTGTCATAATATAATAGAGACAGTAGACTAGCTGGTCTGTCATAATATCTAGAGCTGGTCTGTCATAATATAATAGAGACAGTAGATCTAGCTGGTCTGTCATAATATAATAGAGACAGTAGATCTAGCTGGTCTGTCATAATATAATAGAGACAGTAGATCTAGCTGGTCTGTCATAATATAATAGAGACAGTAGATCTAGCTGGTCTGTCATAATATAATAGAGACAGTAGATCTAGCTGGTCTGTCATAATATAATAGAGACAGTAGATCTAGCTGGTCTGTCATAATATAATAGAGACAGTAGATCTAGCTGGTCTGTCATAATATAATAGAGACAGTAGATCTAGCTGGTCTGTCATAATATAATAGAGACAGTAGATCTAGCTGGTCTGTCATAATATAATAGAGACAGTAGATCTAGCTGGTCTGTCATAATATAATAGAGACAGTAGATCTAGCTGGTCTGTCATAATATAATAGAGACAGTAGATCTAGCTGGTCTGTCATAATATAATAGAGACAGTAGATCTAGCTGGTCTGTCTAATATAATATAATAGAGACAGTAGATCTAGCTGGTCTGTCATATATAATAGAGACAGTAGATCTAGCTGGTCTGTCATAATATAATAGAGACAGTAGATCTAGCTGGTCTGTCATAATATAATAGAGACAGTAGATCTAGCTGGTCTGTCATAATATAATAGAGACAGTAGATCTAGCTGGTCTGTCATATAATATAATAGAGACAGTAGATCTAGCTGGTCTGTCATAATATAATAGAGACAGTAGATCTAGCTGGTCTGTCATAATATAATAGAGACAGTAGATCTAGCTGGTCTGTCATAATATAATAGACATAGTCATAATATAATAGACAGTAGATCTAGCTGGTCTGTCATAATATAATAGAGACAGTAGATCTAGCTGGTCTGTCATAATATAATAGAGACAGTAGATCTAGCTGGTCTGTCATAATATAATAGACAGTAGATCTAGCTGGTCTGTCATAATATAATAGACACAGTAGATCTAGCTGGTCTGTCATAATATAATAGAGACAGTAGATCTAGCTGGTCTGTCATAATATAATAGAGACAGTAGATCTAGCTGGTCTGTCATAATATAATAGAGACAGTAGATCTAGCTGGTCTGTCATAATATAATAGAGACAGTAGATCTAGCTGGTCTGTCATAATATAATAGAGAATAGAGACAGTAGATCTAGCTGGTCTGTCATAATATAATAGAGACAGTAGATCTAGCTGGTCTGTCATAATATAATAGAGACAGTAGATCTAGCTGGTCTGTCATAATATAATAGAGACAGTAGATCTAGCTGGTCTGTCATAATATAATAGAGACAGTAGATCTAGCTGGTCTGTCATATATATAAGAGACAGTAGATCTAGCTGGTCTGTCATATATAATAGAGACAGTAGATCTAGCTGGTCTGTCATAATATAATAGAGACAGTAGATCTAGCTGGTCTGTCATAATATAATAGAGACAGTAGATCTAGCTGGTCTGTCATAATATAATAGAGACAGTAGATCTAGCTGGTCTGTCATAATATAATAGAGACAGTAGATCTAGCTGGTCTGTCATAATATAATAGAGACAGTAGATCTAGCTGGTCTGTCATAATATAATAGAGACAGTAGATCTAGCTGGTCTGTCATAATATAATAGAGACAGTAGATCTAGCTGGTCTGTCATAATATAATAGAGACAGTAGATCTAGCTGGTCTGTCATAATATAATAGAGACAGTAGATCTAGCTGGTCTGTCATAATATAATAGAGACATAGAGACAGTAGATCTAGCTGGTCTGTCATAATATAATAGAGACAGTAGATCTAGCTGGTCTGTCATAATATAATAGAGACAGTAGATCTAGCTGGTCTGTCATAATATAATAGAGACAGTAGATCTAGCTGGTCTGTCATAATATAATAGAGACAGTAGATCTAGCTGGTCTGTCATAATATAATAGAGACAGTAGATCTAGCTGGTCTGTCATAATATAATAGAGACAGTAGATCTAGCTGGTCTGTCATAATATAATAGAGACAGTAGATCTAGCTGGTCTGTCATAATATAATAGAGACAGTAGATCTAGCTGGTCTGTCATAATATAATAGAGACAGTAGATCTAGCTGGTCTGTCATAATATAATAGAGACAGTAGATCTAGCTGGTCTGTCATAATATAATAGAGACAGTAGATCTAGCTGGTCTGTCATAATATAATAGAGACAGTAGATCTAGCTGGTCTGTCATATATATAATAGAGACAGTAGATCTAGCTGGTCTGTCATAATATAATAGAGACAGTAGATCTAGCTGGTCTGTCATAATATAATAGAGACAGTAGATCTAGCTGGTCTGTCATAATATAATAGAGACAGTAGATCTAGCTGGTCTGTCATAATATCATAATATAATAGAGACATAGATCTAGCTGGTCTGTCATAATATAATAGAGACAGTAGATCTAGCTGGTCTGTCATAATATAATAGAGACATAGAGACAGTAGATCTAGCTGGTCTGTCATAATATAATAGAGACAGTAGATCTAGCTGGTCTGTCATAATATAATAGAGACAGTAGATCTAGCTGGTCTGTCATAATATAATAGAGACAGTAGATCTAGCTGGTCTGTTAATATAATAGAGACAGTAGATCTAGCTGGTCTGTCATAATATAATAGAGACAGTAGATCTAGCTGGTCTGTCATATATAATAGAGACAGTAGATCTAGCTGGTCTGTCATATATAATAGAGACAGTAGATCTAGCTGGTCTGTCATATATAATAGAGACAGTAGATCTAGCTGGTCTGTCATAATATAATAGAGACAGTAGATCTAGCTGGTCTGTCATAATATAATAGAGACAGTAGATCTAGCTGGTCTGTCATATAATAGAGACAGTAGATCTAGCTGGTCTGTTATAATATATCTATCTAGCTGGTCTTCATATTATAATAGAGACAGTAGATCTAGCTGGTCTGTCATAATATAATAGAGACATAGAGACAGTAGATCTAGCTGGTCTGTCATAATATAATAGAGACAGTAGATCTAGCTGGTCTGTCATACAATAGAGACAGTAGATCTAGCTGGTATGTCATAATATAATAGAGACAGTAGATCTAGCTGGTCTGTTATTATATAATAGAGACAGTAGATCTAGCTGGTATGTCATAATATAATAGAGACAGTAGATCTAGCTGGTCTGTCATAATATAATAGAGACAGTAGATCTAGCTGGTCTGTCATAATATAATAGAGACAGTAGATCTAGCTGGTCTGTCATAATATAATAGAGACAGTAGATCTAGCTGGTCTGTCATAATATAATAGAGACAGTAGATCTAGCTGGTCTGTCATAATATAATAGAGACAGTAGATCTAGCTGGTCTGTCATAATATAATAGAGACAGTAGATCTAGCTGGTCTGTCATAATATAATAGAGACAGTAGATCTAGCTGGTCTGTCATAATATAATAGAGACAGTAGATCTAGCTGGTCTGTCATAATATAATAGAGACAGTAGATCTAGCTGGTCTGTCATAATATAATAGAGACAGTAGATCTAGCTGGTCTGTCATAATATAATAGAGACAGTAGATCTAGCTGGTCTGTCATAATATAATAGAGACAGTAGATCTAGCTGGTCTGTCATAATATAATAGAGACAGTAGATCTAGCGTCTGTCATAATATAATAGAGACATAGATCTAGCTGGTCTGTCATAATATAATAGAGACAGTAGATCTAGCTGGTCTGTCATAATATAATAGAGACAGTAGATCTAGCTGGTCTGTCATAATATAATAGAGACAGTAGATCTAGCTGGTCTGTCATAATATAATAGAGACAGTAGATCTAGCTGGTCTGTCATAATATAATAGAGACAGTAGATCTAGCTGGTCTGTCATAATATAATAGAGACAGTAGATCTAGCTGGTCTGTCATAATATAATAGAGACAGTAGATCTAGCTGGTCTGTCATAATATAATAGAGACAGTAGATCTAGCTGGTCTGTCATAATATAATAGAGACAGTAGATCTAGCTGGTCTGTCATATATATAATAGAGACAGTAGATCTAGCTGGTCTGTCATAATATAATAGAGACAGTAGATCTAGCTGGTCTGTCATAATATAATAGAGACAGTAGATCTAGCTGGTCTGTCATAATATAATAGAGACAGTAGATCTAGCTGGTCTGTCATAATATAATAGACAGTAGATCTAGCTGGTCTGTCATAATATAATAGAGACAGTAGATCTAGCTGGTCTGTCATAATATAATAGAGACAGTAGATCTAGCTGGTCTGTCATAATATAATAGAGACAGTAGATCTAGCTGGTCTGTCATAATATATAATAGAGACAGTAGATCTAGCTGGTCTGTCATAATATAATAGAGACAGTAGATCTAGCTGGTCTGTCATAATATAATAGAGACAGTAGATCTAGCTGGTCTGTCATAATATAATAGAGACAGTAGATCTAGCTGGTCTGTCATAATATAATAGAGACAGTAGATCTAGCTGGTCTGTCATAATATAATAGAGACAGTAGATCTAGCTGGTCTGTCATAATATAATAGAGACAGTAGATCTAGCTGGTCTGTCATAATATAATAGAGACAGTAGATCTAGCTGGTCTGTCATAATAGAGACAGTAGATCTAGCTGGTCTGTCATAATATAATAGAGACAGTAGATCTAGCTGGTCTGTCATAATATAATAGAGACAGTAGATCTAGCTGGTCTCTCATAATATAATAGAGACAGTAGATCTAGCTGGTCTGTCATAATATAATAGAGACAGTAGATCTAGCTGGTCTGTCATAATATAATAGAGACAGTAGATCTAGCTGGTCTGTCATAATATATTAGAGACATTAGATCTAGCTGGTCTGTCATAATATAATAGAGACAGTAGATCTAGCTGGTCTGTCATAATATAATAGAGACAGTAGATCTAGCTGGTCTGTCATAATATAATAGAGACAGTAGATCTAGCTGGTCTGTCATAATATAATAGAGACAGTAGATCTAGCTGGTCTGTCATAATATAATAGAGACAGTAGATCTAGCTGGTCTGTCATAATATAAGAGACAGTAGATCTAGAGTCAGTAGATCTAGCTGGTCTGTCATAATATAATAGAGACAGTAGATCTAGCTGGTCTGTCATATATATAATAGAGACAGTAGATCTAGCTGGTCTGTCATAATATAATAGAGACAGTAGATCTAGCTGGTCTGTCATAATATAATAGAGACAGTAGATCTAGCTGGTCTGTCATAATATAATAGAGACAGTAGATCTAGCTGGTCTGTCATAATATAATAGAGACAGTAGATCTAGCTGGTCTGTCATAATATAATAGAGACAGTAGATCTAGCTGGTCTGTCATAATATAATAGAGACAGTAGATCTAGCTGGTCTGTCATAATATAATAGAGACAGTAGATCTAGTCATACATATAATAGAGACAGTAGATCTAGCTGGTCTGTCATAATATAATAGAGACAGTAGATCTAGCTGGTCTGTCATAATATAATAGAGACAGTAGATCTAGCTGGTCTGTCATAATATAATAGAGACAGTAGATCTAGCTGGTCTGTCATAATATAATAGAGACAGTAGATCTAGCTGGTCTGTCATAATATAATAGAGACAGTAGATCTAGCTGGTCTGTCATAATATAATAGAGACATTAGATATAGCTGGTCTGTCATAATATAACAGAGAGAGTAGATCTAGCTGGTCTGTCATAATATAATAGAGACAGTAGATCTAGCTGGTCTGTCATAATATAATAGAGACAGTAGATCTAGCTGGTCTGTCATAATATAATAGAGACAGTAGATCTAGCTGGTCTGTCATAATATAATAGAGACAGATCTAGCTGGTCTGTCATAATATAATAGAGACAGTAGATCTAGCTGGTCTGTCATAATATAATAGAGACAGTAGATCTAGCTGGTCTGTCATAATATAATAGAGACAGTAGATCTAGCTGGTCTGTCATAATATAATAGAGACAGTAGATCTAGCTGGTCTGTCATAATATAATAGAGACAGTAGATCTAGCTGGTCTGTCATAATATAATAGAGACAGTAGATCTAGCTGGTCTGTCATAATATAATAGAGACAGTAGATCTAGCTGGTCTGTCATAATATAATAGAGACAGTAGATCTAGCTGGTCTGTCATAATATAATAGAGACAGTAGATCTAGCTGGATCTCTGGTCTGTCATAATATAATAGAGACAGTAGATCTAGCTGGTCTGTCATAATATAATAGAGACAGTAGATCTAGCTGGTCTGTCATAATATAATAGAGACAGTAGATCTAGCTGGTCTGTCATAATATAATAGAGACAGTAGATCTAGCTGGTCTGTCATAATATAATAGAGACAGTAGATCTAGCTGGTCTGTCATAATATAATAGAGACAGTAGATCTAGCTGGTCTGTCATAATATAATAGAGACAGTAGATCTAGCTGGTCTGTCATAATATAATAGAGACAGTAGATCTAGCTGGTCTGTATAATATAATAGACAGTAGATCTAGCTGGTCTGTCATAATATAAGAGACAGTAGATCTAGCTGGTCTGTCAAAATATAAGAGACAGTAGATCTAGCAGGTGTGTCATAATATAATAGAGACAGTAGATCTAGCTGGTCTGTCATAATATAATAGAGACAGTAGATCTAGCTGGTCTGTCATAATATAATAGAGACAGTAGATCTAGCTGGTCTGTCATAATATAATATATAATAGAGACAGTAGATCTAGCTGGTCTGTCATAATATAATAGAGACAGTAGATCTAGCTGGTCTGTCATAATATAATAGAGACAGTAGATCTAGCTGGTCTGTCATAATATAATAGAATAGAGACAGTAGATCTAGCTGGTCTGTCATAATATAATAGAGACAGTAGATCTAGCTGGTCTGTCATAATATAATAGAGACAGTAGATCTAGCTGGTCTGTCATAATATAATAGAGACAGTAGATCTAGCTGGTCTGTCATAATATAATAGAGACAGTAGATCTAGCTGGTCTGTCATAATATAATAGAGACAGTAGATCTAGCTGGTCTGTCATAATATAATAGAGACAGTAGATCTAGCTGGTCTGTCATAATATAATAGAGACAGTAGATCTAGCTGGTCTGTCATAATATAATAGAGACATAGATCTAGCTGGTCTGTCATAATATAATAGAGACAGTAGATCTAGCTGGTCTGTCATAATATAATAGAGACAGTAGATCTAGCTGGTCTGTCATAATATAATAGAGACAGTAGATCTAGCTGGTCTGTCATAATATAATAGAGACAGTAGATCTAGCTGGTCTGTCATATAATAGAATAGAGACAGTAGATCTAGCTGGTCTGTCATAATATAATAGAGACAGTAGATCTAGCTGGTCTGTCATAATATAATAGAGACAGTAGATCTAGCTGGTCTGTCATAATATAATAGAGACAGTAGATCTAGCTGGTCTGTCATAATATAATAGAGACAGTAGATCTAGCTGGTCTGTCATAATATAATAGAGACAGTAGATCTAGCTGGTCTGTCATAATATAATAGAGACAGACAGTAGATCTAGCTGGTCTGTCATAATATAATAGAGACAGTAGATCTAGCTGGTCTGTCATAATATAATAGAGACAGTAGATCTAGCTGGTCTGTCATAATATAATAGAGACAGTAGATCTAGCTGGTCTGTCATAAATATAATAGAGACAGTAGATCTAGCTGGTCTGTCATAATATAATAGAGACAGTAGATCTAGCTGGTCTGTCATAATATAATAGAGACAGTAGATCTAGCTGGTCTGTCATATATATAATAGAGACAGTAGATCTAGCTGGTCTTCATAATATAATAGAGTACAGTAGATCTAGCTGGTCTGTCATATAATAGAGACAGTAGATCTAGCTGGTCTGTCATAATATAATAGAGACAGTAGATCTAGCTGGTCTGTCATAATATAATAGAGACAGTAGATCTAGCTGGTCTGTCATAATATAATAGAGACAGTAGATCTAGCTGGTCTGTCATAATATAATAGAGACAGTAGATCTAGCTGGTCTGTCATATAATATAATAGAGACAGTAGATCTAGCTGGTCTGTCATAATATAATAGAGACAGTAGATCTAGCTGGTCTGTCATAATATAATAGAGACAGTAGTCATAATAGACAGTAGATCTAGCTGGTCTGTCATAATATAATAGAGACAGTAGATCTAGCTGGTCTGTCATAATATAATAGAGACAGTAGATCTAGCTGGTCTGTCATAATATAATAGAGACAGTAGATCTAGCTGGTCTGTCATAATATAATAGAGACAGTAGATCTAGCTGGTCTGTCATAATATAATAGAGACAGTAGATCTAGCTAGCTGGTCTGTCATAATATAATAGAGACAGTAGATCTAGCTGGTCTGTCATAATATAATAGAGACAGTAGAGTCTGTCTGTCATAGATAATAGAGACAGTAGATCTAGCTGGTCTGTCATAATATAATAGAGACAGTAGATCTAGCTGGTCTGTCATAATATAATAGAGACAGTAGATCTAGCTGGTCTCATATATATATAATAGAGACAGTAGATCTAGCTGGTCTGTCATAATATAATAGAGACAGTAGATCTAGCTGGTCTGTCATAATATAATAGAGACAGTAGATCTAGCTGGTCTGTCATAATATAATAGAGACAGTAGATCTAGCTGGTCTGTCATAATATAATAGAGACAGTAGATCTAGCTGGTCTGTCATAATATAATAGAGACAGTAGATCTAGCTGGTCTGTCATAATATAATAGAGACAGTAGATCTAGCTGGTCTGTCATAATATAATAGAGACAGTAGATCTAGCTGGTCTGTCATAATAGAGACAGTAGATCTAGCTGGTCTGTCATAATATAATAGAGACAGTAGATCTAGCTGCTGGTCTGTCATAATATAATAGAGACAGTAGATCTAGCTGGTCTGTCATATATATAATAGAGACAGTAGATCTAGCTGGTCTGTCATAATATAATAGAGACAGTAGATCTAGCTGGTCTGTCATAATATAATAGAGACAGTAGATCTAGCTGGTCTGTCATAATATAATAGAGACAGTAGATCTAGCTGGTCTGTCATAATATAATAGAGACAGTAGATCTAGCTGGTCTGTCATATATAATAATAGAGACAGTAGATCTAGCTGGTCTGTCATAATATAATAGAGACAGTAGATCTAGCTGGTCTGTCTGTAATATAATAGAGACAGTAGATCTAGCTGGTCTGTCATAATATAATAGAGACAGTAGATCTAGCTGGTCTGTCATAATATAATAGAGACAGTAGATCTAGCTGGTCTGTCATAATATAATAGAGACAGTAGATCTAGCTGGTCTGTCATAATATAATAGAGACAGTATCTAGCTGGTCTGTCATCTGTCATAATATAATAGAGACAGTAGATCTAGCTGGTCTGTCATAATATAATAGAGACAGTAGATCTAGCTGGTCTGTCATATATATAATAGAGACAGTAGATCTAGCTGGTCTGTCATAATATAATAGAGACAGTAGATCTAGCTGGTCTGTCATAATATAATAGAGACAGTAGATCTAGCTGGTCTGTCATAATATAATAGAGACAGTAGATCTAGCTGGTCTGTCATAATATAATAGAGACAGTAGATCTAGCTGGTCTGTCATAATATAATAGAGACAGTAGATCTAGCTGGTCTGTCATAATATAATAGAGACAGTAGATCTAGCTGGTCTGTCATAATATAATAGAGACAGTAGATCTAGCTGGTCTGTCATAATATAATAATCTAGCTGGTCAGTATATCTAGCTGGTCTGTCATAATATAATAGAGACAGTAGATCTAGCTGGTCTGTCATAATATAATAGAGACAGTAGATCTAGCTGGTCTGTCATAATATAATATAATAGAGACAGTAGATCTAGCTGGTCTGTCATAATATAATAGAGACAGTAGATCTAGCTGGTCTGTCATAAATAGAGACAGTAGATCTAGCTGGTCTGTCATAATATAATAGAGACAGTAGATCTAGCTGGTCTGTCATAATATAATAGAGACAGTAGATCTAGCTGGTCTGTCATATAATATATAGAGATAGATCTAGCTGGTCTGTCATATAATATAATAGAGACAGCAGATCTAGCTGGTCTGTCATAATATAATAGAGACAGTAGATCTAGCTGGTCTGTCATAATATAATAGAGACAGTAGATCTAGCTGGTAAGTCATAATATAATAGAGACAGTAGATCTAGCTGGTCTGTCATAATATAATAGAGACAGTAGATCTAGCTGGTCTGTCATAATATAATAGAGACAGTAGATCTAGCTGGTCTGTCATAATATAATAGAGACAGTAGATCTAGCTGGTCTGTCATAATATAATAGAGACAGTAGATCTAGCTGGTCTGTTATAATATAATAGAGACAGTAGATCTAGCTGGTCTGTCATATTATAATAGAGACAGTAGATCTAGCTGGTCTGTCATAATATAATAGAGACATAGAGACAGTAGATCTAGCTGGTCTAATATAATAGAGACATATAATGGAGACAGTAGATCTAGCTGGTCTGTCATAATATAATAGAGACAGTAGATCTAGCTGGTCTGTCATAATATAATAGAGACAGTAGATCTAGCTGGTCTGTCATAATATAATAGAGACAGTAGATCTAGCTGGTCTGTCATAATATAATAGAGACAGTAGATCTAGCTGGTCTGTCATAATATAATAGAGACAGTAGATCTAGCTGGTCTGTCATAATATAATAGAGACAGTAGATCTAGCTGGTCTGTCATAATATAATAGAGACAGTAGATCTAGCTGGTCTGTCATAATATAATAGAGACAGTAGATCTAGCTGGTCTGTCATAATATAATAGAGACAGTAGATCTAGCTGGTCTGTCATAATATAATAGAGACAGTAGATCTAGCTGGTCTGTCATAATATAATAGAGACATAGATCTAGACAGTAGATCTAGCTGGTCTGTCATAATATAATAGAGACAGTAGATCTAGCTGGTCTGTCATAATATAATAGAGACAGTAGATCTAGCTGGTCTGTCATAATATAATAGAGACAGTAGATCTAGCTGGTCTGTCATAATATAATAGAGACAGTAGATCTAGCTGGTCTGTCATAATATAATAGAGACAGTAGATCTAGCTGGTCTGTCATAATATAATAGATACATAGAGACAGTAGATCTAGCTGGTCTGTCATAATATAATAGAGACAGTAGATCTAGCTGGTCTGTCAAAATATAATAGAGACAGTAGATCTAGCTGGTCTGTCATAATATAATAGAGACAGTAGATCTAGCTGGTCTGTCATAATATAATAGATACAGTAGATCTAGCTGGTCTGTCATAGTATAATAGAGACAGTAGATCTAGCTGGTCTGTCATAATATAATAGAGACAGTAGATCTAGCTGGTCTGTCATAATATAATAGAGACAGTAGATCTAGCTGGTCTGTCATAATATAATAGAGACAGTAGATCTAGCTGGCTGGTCTGTATAATATAATAGAGAGAGACAGATCTAGCTGGTCTGTCATAATATAATAGAGACAGTAGATCTAGCTGGTCTGTCATAATATAATAGAGACAGTAGATCTAGCTGGTCTGTCATAATATAATAGAGACAGTAGATCTAGCTGGTCTGTCATAATATAATAGAGACAGTAGATCTAGCTGGTCTGTCATAATATAATAGAGACAGTAGATCTAGCTGGTCTGTCATAATATAATATAATAGAGACAGTAGATCTAGCTGGTCTGTCATAATATAATAGAGACAGTAGATCTAGCTGGTCTGTCATAATATAATAGAGACAGTAGATCTAGCTGGTCTGTCATAATATAATAGAGACAGTAGATCTAGCTGGTCTGTCATAATATAATATAATAGAGACAGTAGATCTAGCTGGTCTGTCATAATATAATATAGCTGGTCTGTCATAGAGACAGTAGATCTAGCTGGTCTGTCATAATATAATAGAGACATAGAGTAGATCTAGCTGGTCTGTCATAATATAATAGAGACAGTAGATCTAGCTGGTCTGTCATAATATAATAGAGACAGTAGATCTAGCTGGTCTGTCATAATATAATAGAGACAGTAGATCTAGCTGGTCTGTCATAATATAATAGAGACAGTAGATCTAGCTGGTCTGTCATAATATAATAGAGACAGTAGATCTAGCTGGTCTGTCATAATATAATAGAGACAGTAGATCTAGCTGGTCTGTCATATATATAATAGAGACAGTAGATCTAGCTGGTCTGTCATAATATAATAGAGACAGTAGATCTAGCTGGTCTGTCATAATATAATAGAGACAGTAGATCTAGCTGGTCTGTCATAATATAATAGAGACAGTAGATCTAGCTGGTCTGTCATAATATAATAGAGACAGTAGATCTAGCTGGTCTGTCATAATATAATAGAGAATAGAGACAGTAGATCTAGCTGGTCTGTCATAATATAATAGAGACAGTAGATCTAGCTGGTCTGTCATAATATAATAGAGACAGTAGATCTAGCTGGTCTGTCATAATATAATAGAGACAGTAGATCTAGCTGGTCTGTCATAATATAATAGAGACAGTAGATACAGTCATAATATAATAGAGACAGTAGATCTAGCTGGTCTGTCATAATATAATAGAGACAGTAGATCTAGCTGGTCTGTCATAATATAATAGAGACAGTAGATCTAGCTGGTCTGTCATAATATAATAGAGACAGTAGATCTAGCTGGTCTGTCATAGAGACAGTAGATAGCTGGTCTGTAATAGAGACAGTAGATCTAGCTGGTCTGTCATAATATAATAGAGACAGTAGATCTAGCTGGTCTGTCATAATATAATAGAGACAGTAGATCTAGCTGGTCTGTCATAATATAATAGAGACAGTAGATCTAGCTGGTCTGTCATAATATAATAGAGACAGTAGATCTAGCTGGTCTGTCATAATATAATAGAGACAGTAGATCTAGCTGGTCTGTCATATATAATAGAGACAGTAGATCTAGCTGGTCTGTCATAATATAATAGAGACAGTAGATCTAGCTGGTCTGTCATAATATAATAGAGCAGTAGATCTAGCTGGTCTGTCATAATATAATAGAGACAGTAGATCTAGCTGGTCTGTCATAATATAATAGAGACAGTAGATCTAGCTGGTCTCTGTAATATAATATAATAGAGACAGTAGATCTAGCTGGTCTGTCATAATATAATAGAGACAGTAGATCTAGCTGGTCTGTCATAATATAATAGAGAGTAGATCTAGCTGGTCTGTCATAATATAATAGAGACAGTAGATCTAGCTGGTCTGTCATAATATAATAGAGACAGTAGATCTAGCTGGTCAGTCATATATCTAGCTGGTCTGTCATAATATAATAGAGACAGTAGATCTAGCTGGTCTGTCATAATATAATAGAGACAGTAGATCTAGCTGGTCTGTCATAATATAATAGAGACAGTAGATCTAGCTGGTCTGTCATAATATAATAGAGACAGTAGATCTAGCTGGTCTGTCATAATATAATATAATAGAGACAGTAGATCTAGCTGGTCTGTCATAATATAATAGAGACAGTAGATCTAGCTGGTCTGTCATAATATAATAGAGAGAGTAGATCTAGAGCTGGTCTGTCATAATATAATAGAGACAGTAGATCTAGCTGGTCTGTCATAATATAATAGAGACAGTAGATCTAGCTGGTCTGTCATAATATAATAGAGACAGTAGATCTAGCTGGTCTGTCATAATATAATAGAGACAGTAGATCTAGCTGGTCTGTCATAATATAATAGAGACAGTAGATCTAGCTGGTCTGTCATAATATAATAGAGACAGTAGATCTAGCTGGTCTGTCATAATATAATAGAGACAGTAGATCTAGCTGGTCTGTCATAATATAATAGAGACAGTAGATCTAGCTGGTCTGTCATAATATAATAGAGACAGTAGATCTAGCTGGTCTGTCATAATATAATAGAGACAGTAGATCTAGCTGGTCTGTCATAATATAATAGAGACAGTAGATCTAGCTGGTCTGTCATAATATAATAGAGACAGTAGATCTAGCTGGTCTGTCATAATATAATAGAGACAGTAGATCTAGCTGGTCTGTCATAATATAATAGAGACAGTAGAACTAGCTGGTCTGCATAATATAATAAGAGAGACAGTAGATCTAGCTGGTCTGTTATAATATAATAGAGACAGTAGATCTAGCTGGTCTGTCATAATATAATAGAGACAGTAGATCTAGCTGGTCTGTCATAATATAATAGAGAATAGAGACAGTAGATCTAGCTGGTCTGTCATAATATAATAGAGACAGTAGATCTAGCTGGTCTGTCATAATATAATAGAGACAGTAGATCTAGCTGGTCTGTCATAATATATAAGAGACAGTAGATCTAGCTGGTCTGTCATAATATAATAGAGACAGTAGATCTAGCTGGTCTGTCATAATATAAATAGAGACAGTAGATCTAGCTGGTCTGTCATAATATAATAGAGACAGTAGATCTAGCTGGTCTGTCATAATATAATAGAGACAGTAGATCTAGCTGGTCTGTCATAATATAATAGAGACAGTAGATCTAGCTGGTCTGTCTGTCATAATATAATAGAGACAGTAGATCTAGCTGGTCTGTCATAATATAATAGAGACAGTAGATCTAGCTGGTCTGTCATAATATAATAGAGACAGTAGATCTAGCTGGTCTGTCATAATATAATAGAGAGATCTAGCTGGTCTAGATCTAGCTGGTCTGTCATAATATAATAGAGACAGTAGATCTAGCTGGTCTGTCATAATATAATAGAGACAGTAGATCTAGCTGGTCTGTCATAATATAATAGAGACAGTAGATCTAGCTGGTCTGTCATAATATAATAGAGACAGTAGATCTAGCTGGTCTGTCATAATATAATAGAGACAGTAGATCTAGCTGGTCTGTCATAATATAATAGAGACAGTAGATCTAGCTGGTCTGTCATAATATAATAGAGACAGTAGATCTAGCTGGTCTGTCATAATATAATAGAGACAGTAGATCTAGCTGGTCTGTCATAATATAATAGAGACAGTAGATCTAGCTGGTCTGTCATAATATAATAGAGACAGTAGATCTAGCTGGTCTGTCATATATATAATATAGATCTAGCTGGTCTGTCATAATATAATAGAGACAGTATATCTAGCAGTAGATCTAGCTGGTCTGTCATAATATAATAGAGACAGTAGATCTAGCTGGTCTGTCATAATATAATAGAGACAGTAGATCTAGCTGGTCTGTCATAATATAATAGACAGTAGATCTAGCTGGTCTGTCATAATATAATAGAGACAGTAGATCTAGCTGGTCTGTCATAATATAATAGAGACAGTAGATCTAGCTGGTCTGTCATAATATAATAGAGACAGTAGATCTAGCTGGTCTGTCATAATATAATAGAGACAGTAGATCTAGCTGGTCTGTCATAATATAATAGAGACAGTAGATCTAGCTGGTCTGTCATAATATAATAGAGACAGTAGATCTAGCTGGTCTGTCATAATATAATAGAGACAGTAGATCTAGCTGGTCTGTCATATAATAGAGACAGTAGATCTAGCTGGTCTGTCATAATATAATAGAGACAGTAGATCTAGCTGGTCTGTCATAATATAATAGAGACAGTAGATCTAGCTGGTCTGTCATAATATAATAGAGAGAAGTAGTAGATCTAGCTGGTCTGTCATAATATAATAGAGACAGTAGATCTAGCTGGTCTGTCATAATATAATATATACATAGAGATCTAGCTGGTAGATCTAGCTGGTCTGTCATAATATAATAGAGACAGTAGATCTAGCTGGTCTGTCATAATATAATAGAGACAGTAGATCTAGCTGGTCTGTCATAATATAATAGAGACAGTAGATCTAGCTGGTCTGTCATAATATAATAGAGACAGTAGATCTAGCTGGTCTGTCATAATATAATAGAGACAGTAGATCTAGCTGGTCTGTCATAATATAATAGAGACAGTAGATCTAGCTGGTCTGTCATAATATAATAGAGACAGTAGATCTAGCTGGTCTGTCATAATATAATAGAGACAGATCTAGCTGGTCTGTCATATATATAATAGAGACAGTAGATCTAGCTGGTCTGTCATAATATAATAGAGACAGTAGATCTAGCTGGTCTGTCATAATATAATAGAGACAGAGACAGTAGATCTAGCTGGTCTGTCATAATATAATAGAGACAGTAGATCTAGCTGGTCTGTCATAATATAATAGAGACAGTAGATCTAGCTGGTCTGTCATAATATAATAGAGACAGTAGATCTAGCTGGTCTGTCATAATATAATAGAGACAGTAGATCTAGCTGGTCTGTCATAATATAATAGAGACAGTAGATCTAGCTGGTCAGTCATAATATAATAGAGACAGAGACAGTAGATCTAGCTGGTCTGTCATAATATAATAGAGACAGTAGATCTAGCTGGTCTGTCATAATATAATAGACAGTAGATCTAGCTGGTCTGTCATAATATAATAGAGACAGTAGATCTAGCTGGTCTGTCATAATATAATAGAGACAGTAGATCTAGCTGGTCTGTCATATATATAATAAAGAGACAGTAGATCTAGCTGGTCTGTCATAATATAATATAATAGAGACAGTAGATCTAGCTGGTCTGTCATAATATAATAGAGACAGTAGATCTAGCTGGTCTGTCATAATATAATAGACACAGTAGATCTAGCTAGATCTAGCTGGTCTGTCATAATATAATAGAGACAGTAGATCTAGCTGGTCTGTCATAATATAATAGAGACAGTAGATCTAGCTGGTCTGTCATAATATAATAGAGACAGTAGATCTAGCTGGTCTGTCATAATATAATAGAGACAGTAGATCTAGCTGGTCTGTCATAATATAATAGAGACAGTAGATCTAGCTGGTCTGTCATATATATAATAGAGACAGTAGATCTAGCTGGTCTGTCATAATATAATAGAGACAGTAGATCTAGCTGGTCTGTCATAATATAATAGAGACAGTAGATCTAGCTGGTCTGTCATAATATAATAGAGACAGTAGATCTAGCTGGTCTGTCATAATATAATAGAGACAGTAGATCTAGCTGGTCTGTCATAATATAATAGAGACAGTAGATCTAGCTGGTCTGTCATAATATAATAGAGACAGTAGATCTAGCTGGTCTGTCATAATATAATAGAGACAGTAGATCTAGCTGGTCTGTCATAATATAATAGAGACAGTAGATCTAGCTGGTCTGTCATAATATAATAGAGACAGTAGATCTAGCTGGTCTGTCATAATATAATAGAGACAGTAGATCTAGCTGGTCTGTCATAATATAATAGAGACAGTAGATCTAGCTGGTCTGTCATAATATAATATAATAGAGACAGTAGATCTAGCTGGTCTGTCATAATATAATAGAGACAGTAGATCTAGCTGGTCTGTCATAATATAATAGAGACAGTAGATCTAGCTGGTCTGTCATAATATAATAGAGACAGTAGATCTAGCTGGTCTGTCATAATATAATAGAGACAGTAGATCTAGCTGGTCTGTCATAATATAATAGATCTAGCTGGTCTGTCATAATATAATAGAGACAGTAGATCTAGCTGGTCTGTCATAATATAATAGAGACAGTAGATCTAGCTGGTCTGTCATAATATAATAGAGACAGTAGATCTAGCTGGTCTGTCATATATATAATAGAGACAGTAGATCTAGCTGGTCTGTCATAATATAATAGAGACAGTAGATCTAGCTGGTCTGTCATAATATAATAGAGACAGTAGATCTAGCTGGTCTGTCATAATATAATAGAGACAGTAGATCTAGCTGGTCTGTCATAATATAATAGAGACAGTAGATCTAGCTGGTCTGTCATAATATAATAGAGACAGTAGATCTAGCTGGTCTGTCATAATATAATAGAGACAGTAGATCTAGCTGGTCTGTCAATATAATAGAGACAGTAGATCTAGCTGGTCTGTCATAATATAATAGAGACAGTAGATCTAGCTGGTCTGTCATAATATAATAGAGACAGTAGAGACAGTAGATCTAGCTGGTCTGTCATAATATAATAGAGACAGTAGATCTAGCTGGTCTGTCATAATATAATAGAGACAGTAGATCTAGCTGGTCTGTCATAATATAATAGAGACAGTAGATCTAGCTGGTCTGTCATAATATAATAGAGACAGTAGATCTAGCTGGTCTGTCATAATATAATAGAGACAGTAGATCTAGCTGGTCTGTCATAATATAATAGAGACATAATATAATAGAGACAGTAGATCTAGCTGGTCTGTCATAATATAATAGAGACAGTAGATCTAGCTGGTCTGTCATAATATAATAGAGACAGTAGATCTAGCTGGTCTGTCATAATATAATAGAGACAGTAGATCTAGCTGGTCTGTCATAATATAATAGAGACAGTAGATCTAGCTGGTCTGTCATAATATAATAGAGACAGTAGATCTAGCTGGTCTGTCATAATATAATAGAGACAGTAGATCTAGCTGGTCTGTCATAATATAATAGAGACAGTAGATCTAGCTGGTCTGTCATAATATAATAGAGACAGTAGATCTAGCTGGTCTGTCATAATATATAATAGAGACAGTAGATCTAGCTGGTCTGTCATAATATAATAGAGACAGTAGATCTAGCTGGTCTGTCATAATATAATAGAGACAGATCTAGATCTAGCTGGTCTGTCATAATATAATAGAGACAGTAGATCTAGCTGGTCTGTCATAATATAATAGAGACAGTAGATCTAGCTGGTCTGTCATAATATAATAGAGACAGTAGATCTAGCTGGTCTGTCATATATAATATAATAGAGACAGTAGATCTAGCTGGTCTGTCATAATATAATAGAGACAGTAGATCTAGCTGGTCTGTCATAATATAATAATAGAGACAGTAGATCTAGCTGGTCTGTCATAATATAATAGAGACAGTAGATCTAGCTGGTCTGTCATAATATAATAGAGACAGTAGATCTAGCTGGTCTCATAATATAATATAGCTGGTCTGTCATATAGACAGTAGATCTAGCTGGTCTGTCATATATAATAGAGACAGTAGATCTAGCTGGTCTGTCATAATATAATAGAGACAGTAGATCTAGCTGGTCTGTCATAATATAATAGAGACAGTAGCTCTAGCTGGCCTGTCATAATATAATAGAGACAGTAGATCTAGCTGGTCTGTCATAATATAATAGAGACAGTAGATCTAGCTGGTCTGTCATAATATAATAGAGACAGTATATCTAGCTGGTCTGTCATAATATAATAGAGACAGTAGATCTAGCTGGTCTGTCATAATATAATAGAGACAGTAGATCTAGCTGGTCTGTCATAATATAATAGAGACAGTAGATCTAGCTGGTCTGTCATAATATAATAGAGACAGTATATCTACCTGATCTGTCATAATATAATAGAGACAGTAGATCTACCTGGTCTGTCATAATACAATAGAAACAGTAGATCTAGCTGGTATGTCATAATATAATAGAGACAGTAGATCTACCTGGTCTGTCATAATACAATAGAAACAGTAGATCTAGCTGGTCTGTCATAATATAATAGAGACAGTATATCTAGATGGTCTGTCATAATATAATAGATATAATAGAGACAGTAGATCTAGCTGGTCTGTCATAACATAATAGAGACAGTATATCTACCTGGTCTGTCATAATATAACAGAGACAGTAGATCTAGCTGGTCTGTCATAATATAATAGAGAAAGTACATCTAGCTGCTCTGTCATAATATAATAGAGACAGTAGATCTAGCTGGTCTGTCATAATATAATAGAGACAGTAGATCTAGCTGGTCTGTCATAATATAATAGAGACAGTAGATCTAGCTGGTCTGTCATAATATATAATAGAGACAGTAGATCTAGCTGGTCTGTCATAATATAATAGAGACAGTAGATCTAGCTGGTCTGTCATAATATAATAGAGACAGTAGATCTAGCTGGTCTGTCATAATATAATAGAGACAGTAGATCTAGCTGGTCTGTCATAATATAATAGAGACAGTAGATCTAGCTGGTCTGTCATAATATAATAGAGACAGTAGATCTAGCTGGTCTGTCATAATATAATAGAGACAGTAGATCTAGCTGGTCTGTCATAATATAATAGAGACAGTAGATCTAGCTGGTCTGTCATAATATAATAGACAGTAGATCTAGCTGGTCTGTCATAATACAATAGAGACAATAGATCTAGCTGGTCTGTCATAATATAATAGAGACATAGAGACAGTAGATTTAGCTGGTCTGTCATAATATAAAAGAGACAGTATATCTACCTGGTCTGTCAAAATATAATAGAGACAGTAGATCTAGCTGGTCTGTCATAATACAATAGCGACAGTAGATCTAGCTGGTCTGTCATTTTCGAATAGAGACAGTATATCTACCTGGTCTGTCATAGACAGTATATCTACCTGGTCTGTCATAATATAATAGAGACAGTAGATCTAGCTGGTCTGTCATAATATAATAGAGACAGTAGATCTAGCTGGTCTGTCATAATATAATAGAGACAGTAGATCTAGCTGGTCTGTCATAATATAATAGAGACAGTAGATCTAGTTGGTCTGTCATAATACAATTGAGACAGTAGATCTAGCTGGTCTGTCATAATATAATAGAGACAGTAGATCTAGTTGGTCTGTCATAATACAATAGAGACAGTAGATCTAGCTGGTCTGTCATAATATAATAGAGACAGTAGATCTAGCTGGTCTGTCATAATATAATAGAGACAGTAGATCTAGCTGGTCTGTCATAATATAATAGAGACAGTAGATCTAGCTGGTCTGTCATAATATAATAGAGACAGTAGATCTAGCTGGTCTGTCATAATATAATAGAGACAGTAGATCTAGCTGGTCTGTCATAATATAATAGAGACAGTAGATCTAGCTGGTCTGTCATAATATAATAGAATAGAGACAGTAGATCTAGCTGGTCTGTCATAATATAATAGAGACAGTAGATCTAGCTGGTCTGTCATAATATAATAGAGACAGTAGATCTAGCTGGTCTGTCATAATATAATAGAGACAGTAGATCTAGCTGGTCTGTCATAATATAATAGAGACAGTAGATCTAGCTGGTCTGTCATAATATAATAGAGACAGTAGATCTAGCTGGTCTGTCATAATATAATAGAGACAGTAGATCTAGCTGGTCTGTCATAATATAATAGAGACAGTAGATCTAGCTGGTCTGTCATAATATAATAGAGACAGTAGATCTAGCTGGTCTGTCATAATATAATAGAGACAGTAGATCTAGCTGGTCTGTCATATATATAATAGAGACAGTAGATCTAGCTGGTCTGTCATAATATAATAGAGACAGTAGATCTAGCTGGTCTGTCATAATATAATAGAGACAGTAGATCTAGCTGGTCTGTCATAATATAATAGATCTAGCTGGTCTGTCATAATATAATAGAGACAGTAGATCTAGCTGGTCTGTCATAATATAATAGAGACAGTAGATCTAGCTGGTCTGTCATAATATAATAGAGACAGTAGATCTAGCTGGTCTGTCATAATATAATAGAGACAGTAGATCTAGCTGGTCTGTCATAATATAATAGAGACAGTAGATCTAGCTGGTCTGTCATAATATAATAGAGACAGTAGATCTAGCTGGTCTGTCATCTATCATAAGATCTAGCTGGTCTGTCATAATATAGACAGACAGATCTAGCTGGTCTGTCATATATATAATAGAGACAGTAGATCTAGCTGGTCTGTCATATATAATAGAGACAGTAGATCTAGCTGGTCTGTCATAATATAATAGAGACAGTAGATCTAGCTGGTCTGTCATAATATAATAGAGACAGTAGATCTAGCTGGTCTGTCATAATATTATAATTGAGGCAGTAGATCTAGCTGGTCTGTCATAATATAATAGAGACAGTAGATCTAGCTGGTCTGTCATAATATAATAGAGACAGTAGATCCAAATGGTCTGTCATGTTAAAATTGAGGCAGTCGATCTAGCTGGTCTGTCATAATATAATAAAGCCAGGAGATCTAGCTGGACTATCATAGTATAATAGAGACAGTAGATCTAGCTGGTCTGTATAACTGTCTCTATTATATCTTGCGGGTCTTTCATAATATAATAGAGACAGTAGATCTAGCTGATCTGTTATAATATAATAGAGACAGTATATCTAGCTGGTCTGTCATAATATAATAGAGACAGTAGATTTAGCTGGTCTGTCATAATATAATAGAGACAGTATATCTTGCTGGTCTGTCATAATATAATAGAGACAGTATATCTTGCTGGTCTGTCATAATATAATAGAGACAGTAGATCTAGCTGGTCTGTCATAATATAATAGAGACAGTAGATCTAGCTGGTCTGTCATAATATAATAGAGACAGTAGATCTAGCTGGTCTAGCTCATAATATAATAGAGACAGTAGATCTAGCTGGTCTGTCATATATATAATAGAGACAGTAGATCTAGCTGGTCTGTCATAATATAATAGAGACAGTAGATCTAGCTGGTCTGTCATAATATAATAATAGAGACAGTAGATCTAGCTGGTCTGTCATAATATAATAGAGACAGTAGATCTAGCTGGTCTGTCATAATATAATAGAGACAGTAGATCTAGCTGGTCTGTCATAATATAATAGAGACAGTAGATCTAGCTGGTCTGTCATAATATAATAGAGACAGTAGATCTAGCTGGTCTGTCATAATATAATAATAGACAGTAGATCTAGCTGGTCTGTCATAATATAATAGAGACAGTAGATCTAGATATATCTAGTCATAATATAATAGAGACAGTAGATCTAGCTGGTCTGTCATAATATAATAGAGACAGTAGATCTAGCTGGTCTGTCATAATATAATAGAGACAGTAGATCTAGCTGGTCTGTCATAATATAATAGAGACAGTAGATCTAGCTGGTCTGTCATAATATAATAGAGACAGTAGATCTAGCTGGTCTGTCATAATATAATAGAGACAGTAGATCTAGCTGGTCTGTCATAATATAATAGAGACAGTAGATCTAGCTGGTCTGTCATAATATAATAGAGACAGTAGATCTAGCTGGTCTGTCATAATATATAATACAGAGACAGTAGATCTAGCTGGTCTGTCATAATATAATAGAGACAGTAGATCTAGCTGGTCTGTCATAATATAATAGAGACAGTAGATCTAGCTGGTCTGTCATAATATAATAGAGACAGTAGATCTAGCTGGTCTGTCATAATATAATAGAGACAGTAGATCTAGCTGGTCTGTCATAATATAATAGAGACAGTAGATCTAGCTGGTCTGTCATAATATAATAGATAGCTGGACAGTAGATCTAGCTGGTCTGTCATAATATAATAGAGACAGTAGATCTAGCTGGTCTGTCATAATATAATAGAGACAGAGACAGTAGATCTAGCTGGTCTGTCATAATATAATAGAGACAGTAGATCTAGCTGGTCTGTCATAATATAATAGAGACAGTAGATCTAGCTGGTCTGTCATAATATAATAGAGACAGTAGATCTAGCTGGTCTGTCATAATATAATATATAATAGAGACAGTAGATCTAGCTGGTCTGTCATAATATAATAGAGACAGTAGATCTAGCTGGTCTGTCATAATATATAATAGAGACAGTAGATCTAGCTGGTCTGTCATAATATAATAGAGACAGTAGATCTAGCTGGTCTGTCATAATATAATAGAGACAGTAGATCTAGCTGGTCTGTCATAATATAATAGAGACAGTAGATCTAGCTGGTCTGTCATAATATAATAGAGACAGTAGATCTAGCTGGTCTGTCATAATATAATAGAGACAGTAGATCTAGCTGGTCTGTCATAATATAATAGAGACAGTAGATCTAGCTGGTCTGTCATAATATAATAGAGACAGTAGATCTAGCTGGTCTGTCATAATATAATAGAGACAGTAGATCTAGCTGGTCTGTCATAATATAATAGAGACAGTAGATCTAGCTGGTCTGTCATAATATAATAGAGACAGTAGATCTAGCTGGTCTGTCATATATATAATAGAGACAGTAGATCTAGCTGGTCTGTCATAATATAATAGAGACAGTAGATCTAGCTGGTCTGTCATAATATAATAGAGACAGTAGATCTAGCTGGTCTGTCATAATATAATAGAGACAGTAGATCTAGCTGGTCTGTCATAATATAATAGAGACAGTAGATCTAGCTGGTCTGTCATAATATAATAGAGACAGTAGATCTAGCTGGTCTGTCATAATATAATAGAGACAGTAGATCTAGCTGGTCTGTCATATATAATAGAGATAGAGACAGTAGATCTAGCTGGTCTGTCATAATATAATAGAGACAGTAGATCTAGCTGGTCTGTCATAATATAATAGAGACAGTAGATCTAGCTGGTCTGTCATAATATAATAGAGACAGTAGATCTAGCTGGTCTGTCATAATATAATAGATATAATAGAGACAGTAGATCTAGCTGGTCTGTCATAATATAATAGAGACAGTAGATCTAGCTGGTCTGTCATAATATAATAGAGAATAGAGACAGTAGATCTAGCTGGTCTGTCATAATATAATAGAGACAGTAGATCTAGCTGGTCTGTCATAATATAATAGAGACAGTAGATCTAGCTGGTCTGTCATAATATAATAGAGACAGTAGATCTAGCTGGTCTGTCATAATATAATAGAGACAGTAGATCTAGCTGGTCTGTCATAATATAATAGAGACAGTAGATCTAGCTGGTCTGTCATAATATAATAGAGACAGTAGATCTAGCTGGTCTGTCATAATATAATAGAGACAGTAGATCTAGCTGGTCTGTCATAATATAATAGAGACAGTAGATCTAGCTGGTCTGTCATAATATAAAGAGATCTAGCTGGTCTGTCAGTAGATCTAGCTGGTCTGTCATAATATAATAGAGACAGTAGATCTAGCTGGTCTTTCATAATATAATAGAGACAGTAGATCTGGCTGGTCTGTCATATTATAATAGAGACAGTAGATCTAGCTGGTCTGTCATAATATAATAGAGATATAGAGACAGTAGATCTAGCTGGTCTGTCATAATATAATAGAGACAGTAGATCTAGCTGGTCTGTCATAATATAATAGAGACATAGAGACAGTAGATCTAGCTGGTCTGTCATAATATAATAGAGACAGTAGATCTAGCTGGTCTGTCATAATATAATAGAGACAGTAGATCTAGCTGGTCTGTCATAATATAATAGAGACAGTAGATCTAGCTGGTCTGTCATAATATAATAGAGACAGTAGATCTAGCTGGTCTGTCATAATATAATATAATAGAGACAGTAGATCTAGCTGGTCTGTCATAATATAATAGAGACAGTAGATCTAGCTGGTCTGTCATAATATAATAGAGACAGTAGATCTAGCTGGTCTGTCATAATATAATAGAGACAGTAGATCTAGCTGGTCTGTCATAATATAATAGAGACAGTAGATCTAGCTGGTCTGTCATAATATAATAGAGACAGTAGATCTAGCTGGTCTGTCATAATATAATAGAGACAGTAGATCTAGCTGGTCTGTCATAATATAATAGAGACAGTAGATCTAGCTGGTCTGTCATAATATAATAGAGACAGTAGATCTAGCTGGTCTGTCATAATATAATAGAGACAGTAGATCTAGCTGGTCTGTCATATATATAATAGAGACAGTAGATCTAGCTGGTCTGTCATAATATAATAGAGACAGTAGATCTAGCTGGTCTGTCATAATATAATAGAGACAGTAGATCTAGCTGGTCTGTCATAATATAATAGAGACAGTAGATCTAGCTGGTCTGTCATAATATAATAGAGACAGTAGATCTAGCTGGTCTGTCATAATATAATAGACAGTAGATCTAGCTGGTCTGTCATAATATAATAGAGACAGTAGATCTAGCTGGTCTGTCATATAATAGAGACAGTAGATCTAGCTGGTCTGTCATAATATAATAGAGACAGTAGATCTAGCTGGTCTGTCATAATATAATAGAGAATAGAGACAGTAGATCTAGCTGGTCTGTCATATATAATAGAGACAGTAGATCTAGCTGGTCTGTCATAATATAATAGAGACAGTAGATCTAGCTGGTCTGTCATAATATAATAGAGACAGTAGATCTAGCTGGTCTGTCATAATATAATAGAGACAGTAGATCTAGCTGGTCTGTCATAATATAATAGAGACAGTAGATCTAGCTGGTCTGTCATATATAATAGAGACAGTAGATCTAGCTGGTCTGTCATAATATAATAGAGACAGTAGATCTAGCTGGTCTGTCATAATATAATAGAGACAGTAGATCTAGCTGGTCTGTCATAATATAATAGAGACAGTAGATCTAGCTGGTCTGTCATAATATAATAGAGACAGTAGATCTAGCTGGTCTGTCATAATATAATAGAGACAGTAGATCTAGCTGGTCTGTCATAATATAATAGAGACAGTAGATCTAGCTGGTCTGTCATAATATAATAGAGACAGTAGATCTAGCTGGTCTGTCATAATATAATAGAGACAGTAGATCTAGCTGGTCTGTCATAATATAATAGAGACAGTAGATCTAGCTGGTCTGTCATAATATAATAGAGAGAGACAGTAGATCTAGCTGGTCTGTCATAATATAATAGAGACAGTAGATCTAGCTGGTCTGTCATAATATAATAGAGACAGTAGATCTAGCTGGTCTGTCATAATATAATAGAGACAGTAGATCTAGCTGGTCTGTCATAATATAATAGAGACAGTAGATCTAGCTGGTCTGTCATAATATAATAGAGACAGTAGATCTAGCTGGTCTGTCATAATATAATAGAGACAGTAGATCTAGCTGGTCTGTCATAATATAATAGAGACAGTAGATCTAGCTGGTCTGTCATAATATAATAGAGACAGTAGATCTAGCTGGTCTGTCATAATATATAAGACTAGAGACAGTAGATCTAGCTGGTCTGTCATAATATAATAGAGACAGTAGATCTAGCTGGTCTGTCATAATATAATAGAGACAGTAGATCTAGCTGGTCTGTCATAATATAATAGAGACAGTAGATCTAGCTGGTCTGTCATAATATAATAGAGACAGTAGATCTAGCTGGTCTGTCATAATATAATAGAGACAGTAGATCTAGCTGGTCTGTCATAATATAATAATAGAGACAGTAGATCTAGCTGGTCTGTCATAATATAATAGAGACAGTAGATCTAGCTGGTCTGTCATAATATAATAGAGACAGTAGATCTAGCTGGTCTGTCATAATATAATAGAGACAGTAGATCTAGCTGGTCTGTCATAATATAATAGAGACAGTAGATCTAGCTGGTCTGTCATAATATAATAATAGAGACAGTAGATCTAGCTGGTCTGTCATAATATAGAGACAGTAGATCTAGCTGGTCTGTCATAATATAATAGAGACAGTAGATCTAGCTGGTCTGTCATAATATAATAGAGACAGTAGATCTAGCTGGTCTGTCATAATATAATAGAGACAGTAGATCTAGCTGGTCTGTCATAATATAATAGAGACAGTAGATCTAGCTGGTCTGTCATAATATAATAGAGACAGTAGATCTAGCTGGTCTGTCATAATATAATAGAGACAGTAGATCTAGCTGGTCTGTCATAATATAATAGAGACAGTAGATCTAGCTGGTCTGTCATAATATAATAGAGACAGTAGATCTAGCTGGTCTGTCATAATATAATAGAGACAGTAGATCTAGCTGGTCTGTCATAATATAATAGAGACAGTAGATCTAGCTGGTCTGTCATAATATAATAGAGACAGTAGATCTAGCTGGTCTGTCATAATATAATAGAGACAGTAGATCTAGCTGGTCTGTCATAATATAATAGAGACAGTAGATCTAGCTGGTCTGTCATAATATAATAGAGACAGTAGATCTAGCTGGTCTGTCATAATATAATAGAGACAGTAGATCTAGCTGGTCTGTCATAATATAATAGAGACAGTAGATCTAGCTGGTCTGTCATAATATAATAGAGACAGTAGATCTAGCTGGTCTGTCATAATATAATAGAGACAGTAGATCTAGCTGGTCTGTCATAATATAATAGAGACAGTAGATCTAGCTGGTCTGTCATAATATAATAGAGACAGTAGATCTAGCTGGTCTGTCATAATATAATAGAGACAGTAGATCTAGCTGGTCTGTCATAATATAATAGAGACAGTAGATCTAGCTGGTCTGTCATAATATAATAGAGACAGTAGATCTAGCTGGTCTGTCATAATATAATAGAGACAGTAGATCTAGCTGGTCTGTCATAATATAATAGAGACATCTAGCTGGTCTGTCATAATAGAGACAGTAGATCTAGCTGGTCTGTCATAATATAATAGAGACAGTAGATCTAGCTGGTCTGTCATAATATATAATAGAGACAGTAGATCTAGCTGGTCTGTCATAATATAATAGAGACAGTAGATCTAGCTGGTCTGTCATAATATAATAGAGACAGTAGATCTAGCTGGTCTGTCATAATATAATAGAGACAGTAGATCTAGCTGGTCTGTCATAATATAATAGAGACAGTAGATCTAGCTGGTCTGTCATAATATAATAGAGACAGTAGATCTAGCTGGTCTGTCATAATATAATAGAGACAGTAGATCTAGCTGGTCTGTCATAATATAATAGAGACAGTAGATCTAGCTGGTCTGTCATAATATAATAGAGACAGTAGATCTAGCTGGTCTGTCATAATATAATAGAGACAGTAGATCTAGCTGGTCTGTCATAATATAATAGAGACAGTAGATCTAGCTGGTCTGTCATAATATAATAGAGACAGTAGATCTAGCTGGTCTGTCATAATATAATAGAGACATAGATCTAGCTGGTCTGTCATAATATAATAGAGACAGTAGATCTAGCTGGTCTGTCATAATATAATAGAGACAGTAGATCTAGCTGGTCTGTCATAATATAATAGAGATAGAGACAGTAGATCTAGCTGGTCTGTCATAATATAATAGAGACAGTAGATCTAGCTGGTCTGTCATAATATAATAGAGACAGTAGATCTAGCTGGTCTGTCATAATATAATAGAGACAGTAGATCTAGCTGGTCTGTCATAATATAATAGAGACAGTAGATCTAGCTGGTCTGTCATAATATAATAGAGACAGTAGATCTAGCTGGTCTGTCATAATATAATAGAGACAGTAGATCTAGTTGGTCTGTCATAATATAATAGAGACAGTAGATCTACCTGGTCTGTCATAATATAATAGAGACAGTAGATCTAGCTGGTCTGTCATAATATAATAGAGACAGTAGATCTAGCTGGTCTGTCATAATATAATAGAGACAGTAGATCTAGCTGGTCTGTCATAATATAATAGAGACATAGAGATAGTAGATCTAGCTGGTCTGTCATATTATAATAGAGACAGTAGATCTAGCTGGTCTGTCATAATATAATAGAGACATTAGATCTAGCTGGTCTGTCATAATATTTTAGAGACAGTAGATCTAGCTGGTCTGTCATAATATAATAGACACAGTTGATCTAGCTGGTCTGTCATAATATAATAGAGACAGTAGATCTAGCTGGTCTGTCATAATATAATAGAGACAGTAGATCTAGCTGGTCTGTCATTATATAATATAATAGAGACAGTAGATCTAGCTGGTCTGTCATAATATAATAGAGACATAGAGACAGTAGATCTAGCTGGTCTGTCATAATATAATAGAGACAGAGACAATAGATGTAGCTAGTCTGTCATAATATAATAGAGACAGAGACAGTATATCTAGCTGGTCTGTCATAATATGATAGAGAGAGTAGATCTAGCTGGTCTGTCATAATATAATAGAAACAGTAGATCTAGCTGGCCTGTCATATTATAATAGAGACAGGAGATCTAGCTGGTCTGTCATAATATAATATAATAGAAACAGTAGATCTAGCTGGTCTGTCATAATATAATAGAGACAGTAGATCTAGCTGGTCTGTCATAATGTAATAGAGACAGTAGATCTAGCTGGTCTGTCATAATATAATAGAGACAGTAGATCTAGCTGGTCTGTCATAATATAATAGAGACAGTAGATCTAGCTGGTCTGTCATAATATAATAGAGACAGTAGATCTAGCTGGTCTGTCATAATATAATAGAGACAGTAGATCTAGCTGGTCTGTCATATTATAATAGAGACAGTAGATCTAGCTGGTCTGTCATAATATAATAGAGACAGTAGATCTAGCTGGTCTGTCATCATATAATAGAGACAGTAGATCTAGCTGGTCTGTCATAATATAATAGAGACAGTAGATCTAGCTGGTCTGTCATAATATAATAGAGACAGTAGATCTAGCTGGTCTGTCATAATATAATAGAGACAGTAGATCTAGCTGGTCTGTCATAATATAATAGAGACAGTAGATCTAGCTGGTCTGTCATATATAATAGAGACAGTAGATCTAGCTGGTCTAGATCTAGCTGGTCTGTCATAATATAATAGAGACAGTAGATCTAGCTGGTCTGTCATATATATAATAGAGACAGTAGATCTAGCTGGTCTGTCATAATATAATAGAGACAGTAGATCTAGCTGGTCTGTCATAATATAATAGAGACAGTAGATCTAGCTGGTCTGTCATAATATAATAGAGACAGTAGATCTAGCTGGTCTGTCATAATATATATAATAGAGACAGTAGATCTAGCTGGTCTGTCAGTAGATCTAGCTGGTCTGTCATAATATAATAGAGACAGTAGATCTAGCTGGTCTGTCATAATATAATAGAGACAGTAGATCTAGCTGGTCTGTCATAATATAATAGAGACAGTAGATCTAGCTGGTCTGTCATAATATAATAGAGACAGTAGATCTAGCTGGTCTGTCATAATATAATAGAGACAGTAGATCTAGCTGGTCTGTCATAATATAATAGAGACAGTAGATCTAGCTGGTCTGTCATAATATAATAGAGACAGTAGATCTAGCTGGTCTGTCATAATATAATAGAGACAGTAGATCTAGCTGGTCTGTCATAATATAATAGAGACAGTAGATCTAGCTGGTCTGTCATAATATAATAGAGACAGTAGATCTAGCTGGTCTGTCATAATATAATAGAGACAGTAGATCTAGCTGGTCTGTCATAATATAATAGAGACAGTAGATCTAGCTGGTCTGTCATAATATAATAGAGACAGTAGATCTAGCTGGTCTGTCATAATATAATAAGAGAGACACAGTAGATCTAGCTGGTCTGTCATAATATAATAGAGACAGTAGATCTAGCTGGTCTGTCATAATATAATAGAGACAGTAGATCTAGCTGGTCTGTCATAATATAATAGAGACAGTAGATCTAGCTGGTCTGTCATAATATAATAGAGACAGTAGATCTAGCTGGTCTGTCATAATATAATAGAGACAGTAGATCTAGCTGGTCTGTCATAATATAATAGAGACAGTAGATCTAGCTGGTCTGTCATATATAATAATAGAGACAGTAGATCTAGCTGGTCTGTCATAATATAATAGAGACAGTAGATCTAGCTGGTCTGTCATAATATAATAGAGACAGTAGATCTAGCTGGTCTGTCATAATATAATAGAGACAGTAGATCTAGCTGGTCTGTCATAATATAATAGAGACAGTAGATCTAGCTGGTCTGTCATAATATAATAGAGACAGTAGATCTAGCTGGTCTGTCATAATATAATAATAGAGACATAGATCTAGCTGGTCTGTCATAATATAATAGAGACAGTAGATCAGCTGGTCTGTCATAATATAATAGATCTAGCTGGTCTGTCATAATATAATAGAGACAGTAGATCTAGCTGGTCTGTCATAATATAATAGAGACAGTAGATCTAGCTGGTCTGTCATAATATAATAGAGACAGTAGATCTAGCTGGTCTGTCATAATATAATAGAGACAGTAGATCTAGCTGGTCTGTCATAATATAATAGAGACAGTAGATCTAGCTGGTCTGTCATAATATAATAGAGACAGTAGATCTAGCTGGTCTGTCATAATATAATAGAGACAGTAGATCTAGCTGGTCTGTCATAATAGATCTAGCTGGTCTGTCATAATAGAGACAGTAGATCTAGCTGGCCTGTCATAATATAATAGAGACAGTAGATCTAGCTGGTCTGTCATAATATAATAGAGACAGTAGATCTAGCTGGTCTGTCATAATATAATAGAGACAGTAGATCTAGCTGGTCTGTCATAATATAATAGAGACAGTAGATCTAGCTGGTCTGTCATAATATAATAGAGACAGTAGATCTAGCTGGTCTCTCATAATATAATAGAGACAGTAGATCTAGCTGGTCTGTCATAATATAATAGAGACAGTAGATCTAGCTGGTCTGTTATAATATAATAGAGACAGTAGATCTAGCTGGTCTGTCATAATATAATAGAGACAGTAGATCTAGCTGGTCTCTCATAATATAATAGAGACAGTAGATCTAGCTGGTCTGTCATAATATAATAGAGACATTAGATCTAGCTGGTCTGTCATAATATAATAGAGACAGTAGATCTAGCTGGTCTGTCATAATATAATAGAGACATAGAGCTGGTCTGTAGTAGATCTAGAGCTCTAGCTGGTTGTCATATTATAATAGAGACAGTAGATCTAGCTGGTCTGTCATAATATAATAGAGACATTAGATCTAGCTGGTCTGTCATAATATAATAGAGACAGTAGATCTAGCTGGTCTGTCATAATATAATAGAGACAGTAGATCTAGCTGGTCTGTCATAATATAATAGAGACAGTAGATCTAGCTGGTCTGTCATAATATAATAGAGACAGTAGATCTAGCTGGTCTCTGTCATATATATAATAGAGACAGTAGATCTAGCTGGTCTGTCATATAATAGAGACAGTAGATCTAGCTGGTCTGTCATAATATAATAGAGACAGTAGATCTAGCTGGTCTGTCATAATATAATAGAGACAGTAGATCTAGCTGGTCTGTCATAATATAATAGAGACATAGAGAATAGTAGATCTAGCTGGTCTGTCATAATATAATAGAGACAGTAGATCTAGCTGGTCTGTCATAATATAATAATAGAGACAGTAGATCTAGCTGGTCTGTCATATATATAATAGAGACAGTAGATCTAGCTGGTCTGTCATAATATAATAGAGACAGTAGATCTAGCTGGTCTGTCATAATATAATAGAGACAGTAGATCTAGCTGGTCTGTCATAATATAATAGAGACAGTAGATCTAGCTGGTCTGTCATAATATAATAGAGACAGTAGATCTAGCTGGTCTGTCATAATATAATAGAGACAGTAGATCTAGCTGGTCTGTCATAATATAATAGAGACAGTAGATCTAGCTGGTCTGTCATAATATAATAGAGACAGTAGATCTAGCTGGTCTGTCATAATATAATAGAGACAGTAGATCTAGCTGGTCTGTCATAATATAATAGAGACAGTAGATCTAGCTGGTCTGTCATAATATAATAGAGACAGTAGATCTAGCTGGTCTGTCATAATATAATAGAGACAGTAGATCTAGCTGGTCTGTCATAATATAATAGAGACAGTAGATCTAGCTGGTCTGTCATAATATAATAGAGACAGTAGATCTAGCTGGTCTGTCATAATATAATAGAGACAGTAGATCTAGCTGGTCTGTCATAATATAATAGAGACAGTAGATCTAGCTGGTCTGTCATAATATAATAGAGACAGTAGATCTAGCTGGTCTGTCATAATATAATAGAGACATAGAGATAGTAGATCTAGCTGGTCTGTCATAATATAATAGAGACAGTAGATCTACCTGGTCTGTCATAATATAATAGAGACAGTAGATCTAGCTGGTCTGTCATAATATAATAGAGACAGTAGATCTAGCTGGTCTGTCATAATATAATAGAGACAGTAGATCTAGCTGGTCTGTCATAATATAATAGAGACAGTAGATCTAGCTGGTCTGTCATAATATAATAGAGACAGTAGATCTAGCTGGTCTGTCATAATATAATAGAGACAGTAGATCTAGCTGGTCTGTCATAATATAATAGAGACAGTAGATCTAGCTGGTCTGTCATAATATAATAGAGACATCTAGTCATAATATAATAGAGACAGTAGATCTAGCTGGTCTGTCATAATATAATAGAGACAGTAGATCTAGCTGGTCTGTAATATAATAGAGACAGTAGATCTAGCTGGTCTGTCATAATATAATATCTAGACAGTAGATCTAGCTGGTCTGTCATAAATATAATAGAGACAGTAGATCTAGCTGGTCTGTCATAATATAATAGAGACAGTAGATCTAGCTGGTCTGTCATAATATAATAGAGACAGTAGATCTAGCTGGTCTGTCATAATATAATAGAGACAGTAGATCTAGCTGGTCTGTCATAATATAATAGAGACAGTATATCTAGCTGGTCTGTCATAATATAATAGAGACATTCGATCTAGCTGGTCTTTCATAATATAATAGAGACAGTAGATCTAGCTGGTCTGTCATAATATAATTGAGACAGTATATCTAGCTGGTCTGTCATACTATAAAAGAGACAGTAGATCTAGCTGATCTGTCATAATATAATAGAGACAGTATATCAAGCTGGTCTGTCATACTATAAAAGAGACAGTAGATCTAGCTGGTCTGTCATAATAGAATAGAGATATAGAGTCAGTAGATCTAGCTGGTCTGTCATAATATAATAGAGACAGTAGATCTAGCTGGTCTGTCATAATATAATAGGGACAGTAGATCTAGATGGTCTGTTATAATATATTAGAGACAGTAGATCTAGCTGGTCTGTCATATTATAATAGAGACAGTAGATCTAGCTGGTCTGTCATAATATAATAGAGACATTAGATCTAGCTGGTCTGTCATAATATAATATATCTAGCTGGTCTGTCATAATATAATAGAGACAGTAGATCTAGCTGGTCTGTCATAATATATAATAGAGACAGTAGATCTAGCTGGTCTGTCATAATATAATAGAGACAGTAGATCTAGCTGGTCTGTCATAATATAATAGAGACAGTAGATCTAGCTGGTCTGTCATAATATAATAGATACAGAGACAGTAGATCTAGCTGGTCTGTCATAATATAATAGACACAGTAGATCTAGCTGGTCTGTCATAATATAATAGAGACAGAGACAGTAGATCTAGCTGGTCTGTCATAATATAATAGAGACAGTAGATCTACCTGGTCTGTCATAATGTAATAGAGACAGTAGATCTAGCTGGTCTCTCATAATATCATAGAGAGAGTAGATCTAGCTGGTATGTCATAATATAATAGATACAGAGACAGTAGATCTAGCTGGTCTGTCATAATATAATAGACACAGTAGATCTATCTGGTCTGTCATAATATAATAGAGACAGAGACAGTAGATCTAGCTGGTCTCTCATAATATAATAGAGTAAGTAGATCTAGCTGGTCTGTCATAATATAATAGAGACAGTAGATCTAGCTGGTCTGTCATAATATAATAGACACAGTATATTTAGCTGGTCTGTCATAATATAATAGAGACATTAGATCTTTCTGGTCTCTCATAATATAATAGAAACAGTAGATCTAGCTGGTCTGACATAATATAATAGAGATATAGAGACATAGAGACAGTGGATCTAGCAGGTATGTCATAATATAATAGAGACAGTAGATCTAGCTGGTATGTCATAATATAATAGAGACAGAGACAGTAGATCTAGCTGGTCTCTCATATTATAATAGAGACAGTAGATCTAGCTGGTCTGTCATAATATAATAGAGACAGTATATTTAGCTGGTCTGTCATAATATAATAGAGACTGTAGATCTAGCTGGTCTGTCATAATATAATAGAGACAGTAGATCTAGCTGCTCTGTCATAATATAATACAGACAGTAGATCTAGCTGGTATGTCATAATATAATAGATACAGAGACAGTAGATCTAGCTGGTCTGTCATAATATAATAGACACAGTAGATCTATCTGGTCTGTCATAATATAATTGAGACAGAGACAGTAGATCTAGCTGGTCTCTCATATTATAATAGAGACAGTAGATCTACCTGGTCTGTCATAATGTAATAGAGACAGTAGATCTAGCTGGTCTCTCATAATATCATAGAGAGAGTAGATCTAGCTGGTATGTCATAATATAATAGATACAGAGACAGTAGATCTAGCTGGTCTGTCATAATATAATAGACACAGTAGATCTATCTGGTCTGTCATAATATAATAGAGACAGAGACAGTAGAATGCCCCTTGAGATTTACAATAAAATCAATTTTTGAAATCAAACTTCGAGCATTTACATTAATTACTCCAAGGCCGCAGCTGCGTGAATTCAGATCAGATGGAGTCTCTAATTCGAACATGCCATGTTCAGCCGGTAACCCCCTATTTATTAGAAAATACCATGGGATTGGCTTGAATTGGAAGAGATACAAGATTGCCTAGAACTGAGCCAGTAGGCCTATGCCTGGAATGAGGATGTGGATTAAATCAAGAGTAGAAACCACCTAAGTGATCCAGTAGGGAGGGAGGGACGGACCCTAGGTTTACTCACTCTAATTTAATGAGGTTAAAGGCGTCCACATGCTTCCCAGTTCAGTAGAGTTTGTGCAACTACTATGACAACATTTTGTGACGTTTTTGTTCTTTTTTTACTTTGCTGAGGGGTTTTTCGGCTGTTTGGGGACACACGTTTATTTCTGGAGGCAAGCCAAAGTTCGGAGCCGAAGTCTACGCCCCGTCGTCTGTGATTGGTCGACAGTAGGGATTCTTCAATAAATTCTTTGTTGTTATTGAATGAGAGATGACTCGTTTTCATGCACATTTTTTTTCACTGAAAAATACTGCACTAAACATCTATGTAGTTAGATGTAAAATTGCGCGACTATGATCTCTTCGGCAAAAACATATGAAGATCCTCCCATGCCACCTCTCATAGGAAATAGATGGATGAAGCACCTCCCATGCTACCACTCATAGGAAATAGATGGATGAAGCACCTCCCATGCCACCTCTCATAGGAATAGATGGATAAAGCACCTCCCATGCCACCACTCATAGGAAATAGATGGATGAAGCACCTCCCATGCCATCACTCATAGGAAATAGATGGATGAAGCACCTCCCATGCCACCTCTCATAAGAAATAGATGGATGAAGCACCTCCCATGCCACCACTCATAGGAAATAGATGGATGAAGCACCTCCCATGCCACCTCTCATAGGAAATAGATGGATGAAGCACCTCCCATGCCACCTCTCATATTAAATAGATGGATGAAGCACCTCCCATGCCACCTCTCATAGGAAATAGATGGATGAAGCACCTCCCATGCCACCTCTCATAGGAAGTAGATGGATGAAGCACCTCCCATGCCACCTCTCATAGGGAATAGATGGATGAAGCACCTCCCATGCCACCACTCATAGGAAATAGATGGATGAAGCACCTCCCATGCCACCTCTCATAGGGAATAGATGGATGGAGCACCTCCCATGCCACCTCTCATAGGGAATAGATGGATGAAGCAGCTCCCATGCCACCACTCATAGGAAATAGATGGATGAAGCACCTCCCATGCCACCACTCATAGGGAATAGATGGATGAAGTACCTCCCATGCCACCTCACATAGGAAATAGATGGATGAAGCACCTCCCATGCCACCACTCATAGGGAATAGATGGATGAAGTACCTCCCATGCCACCTCTCATAGGGAATAGATGGATGAAGCACCTCCCATGCCACCTCTCATAGGGAATAGATGGATGAAGCAGCTCCCATGCCACCACTCATAGGAAATAGATGGATGAAGCACCTCCCATGCCACCACACATAGGAAATAGATGGATGAAGCACCTCCCATGCCACCACTCATAGGAAATAGATGGATGAAGCACCTCCCATGCCACCACTCATAGGGAATAGATGGATGGAAGGGATGTATAAAAGAGATGCATGAAAGAGATGGATTTGCTCCTTATGTATAAGGGGTTGTAGTAATAGACATTTTACTAGGCAAGTCGTCCGGGTTTGGCCGGGGTAGGCCGTCATTGTAAATAAGAATTTGTTCTTAACTGACTTGCCTAGTTAAATAAAGGTTACACAATAGCCACCCTCCATATGAGAGTTGGTCATCCTGGCCACATACAGTCATTACTTATTCATTACTTAGACATATGCCTTAGAGGGACCATTGGCTGCTCCAGAGTGTGTCGGTTTGGAGTTGAAAGAATGCTTTTGATTGTGGGTGGTAGCTGGGTCCATCATGGTGACCCGTCTTTTACCTGGGTCCACACTGAGAATGGGTGGCTGGGGCTGGGAAGGGGGTAGGGGAGGAGAGGTGCAAACTCACAGCACCACTTTGACCTATAGGGAGAGATTCAAATGATTTTTCAGGGGGACTATTGGGAGCTGGGATGAATTGATGTTGGACAGAGGAGGGAAATGATAGATCTACAGCATGAAGTTTCTCTCCGTCATGTGAAGTGATACCTTGAGACTCCATTATCCAACTTGAATAATTTATTTTCTAAAATGATTTGTAGAGTTTTTATCATAACAGGTCAAGCTCAAAGTCAAGAGCTACAGGTAACTCTATGTTGAGACTATTTTCAAAATAGGCTGCTTTAGTAAAAAACTAAGAGTACTTAAAGAGGCAAGCAGCAGTTGTTACATCCATTTTTGGACTTTTGTAAATTCATGATATGTACCCATTGATTCTTGAAGATTATACTGTAACTTATAAATGTCTCATGAGCTTAGTTCAACTGTCATACCCCATCAGGACCCAAAATATAATCTTGTTTAACTCCAACGTTTGTAATCAAAGTAAACATAAACAAACACTGAATAGCCTTAAAACATGGTTAAAACAATCATTTTATATCATGGGTGGTCAGTCCTTGCATCCAGCCCCATCCCTCAACTTTGTACTGAAACAGTGGTGGGGAGGAACCTTTCTTATTGTTTCAACTGCTGATTGAAATATTCTCATATGGGAAAAACACCAGCAAAAACATATTCTTCAAACAAGAAAACCAATAGAACCAAAAAGGCATTAAAATCCATGCATTATTAAACTATCTAAATCCTAGACAATAACACCTAAAGCATCAGATAGGATTGTAGAATAGTCAAAGTAGCTGTCGATATGGGTCACAGGCAGGATCCCTATTAAAGCAGGTTGGAAATGACAGACACGTCAGTTGCGTTAAACCCTGCCAGTCTCCCAGCTTTCCTGATTCTATTCACTTCTATCCACTGCTATTTATATGTTCCCTTTGAAATAGGTGTAAGAAGACGTTAAGCTAAACGGAAAATAGATTTAGCACGGCTAGGCATCCGAGGAGAGATTTCTAACGTTACTCTGGTGAATAGTATGAAATAGGTAGGCAGCATATTTCTACAGTGCTGGACCCCTGCTGTTCACGAGACGGTGTCTCTTTTATATTAACTTGGTTAAAAGAGAAGTATGTAGAGCAAAACCTGTATTAACAGTTAATAAGCTACACATTGGTGGTGGATGTTTATGTACTATAAAGCATTGAGACCCTATAATTCGGTGACGTGATTCTATGTGTAATTGTATGAGGTAAAGTGTGAAAAATGCCTTTGAGCATCTGTAAAAGCACTACATACCTCCAATTAATGATAAATTATTATGAATTCATTACATCCTATATATCCTGAGTAAGAATTCTATGTTAACTGATTTCCACAGGTCCAGAGATGAACTCAGGAACACTGTGGATTTAAAGGCTCTAGGAGGTTTTATGTTCAGTTAGCTAAGACCCCAACAGCCACCTCACTAAGATCCCTCTGAGGTCTGACTCTGCACATGGGAAGGAACAGAACCTCACAGAATCACTACATGAAGTCAATGAACCACATAATAATGCTAAAGGAACTGAACTGAACTTATAAAACCTCTCTCTCTATCTCGCTCTTATAAAAGCTGTCAAGTGTGATTTACTTGATATCACAAAGCAGCACTTTAGGGCTGCATGATGTAATATCTGAGCATTGATTATGATGAATCGTAATAAAAGCCAGTGATGGGAGCTAGTCAGTATGCTATCTGATGGAAGGAGGCTTGCTTTGTAACTCCTTCCCTGCAGAACAGATACAGGAGTCGTCTCTAACTCTGTTCTATTGACCTTGTGTCGCGTTCTAGTTATGGGGGCTGAGAATCATTCAAGAAGCCATTTACTGAGAGGGGGGAAGAGAGAGAGAGAGAGAGAGAGAGAGAGAGAGAGAGAGAGAGAGAGAGAGAGAGAGGGAGAGAGAGAGAGAGAGAGAGAGAGAGAGAGAGAGAGAGGGAGAGAGAGAGAGAGAGAGGGAGAGAGAGAGAGAGAGAGAGAGAGAGAGAGAGAGAGAGAGAGAGATTCTCCCTGCGTTGCTCTGGGCTGAGTGCAAAATTAACCTCTTTCTCAATGTCAACAAAACAAAGGAACTGATCATGGACTTCAGGAAACAGCAGAGGGAGCACGCCCCCATCCACATCAATGGGGCAGCAGTGGAGAAAATGAAAAGCTTCAAGTTCTTCGGTGTATACATTACTGACAATCTGAAATGGTCCATCCACACAGACAGTGTGGTGAAGAAGGCGCATTAACGCCTTCAACCTCAGGAGGCTGAAGAAATTCATCTTAGGCACTTGAGCCACGGCCTGTTCACCCCGCTGCCATCCAGGAAGAGAGGTACATACACGTGCATCAAAGCTGGGACCGAGAGACTGAAAACCAGCTTCTAGCTAAAGGCCATCAGACTGTTAAATAGTCACCACTAGCCGGCCTCCGCCCAGCATCCTGCCCTGAAATTAGTCTCTGTTACTAGCCGGCTACCACCCGGTACTCTACCCTGCACCTTAGAGACTGCTGCCCTATGTACATAGTCATGGAACACTGGTCACTTTAATAATGTTTACATATTTTTCTACCCACTTCATATGTATATACTGTATTCTAGTCAAGGCCTATACCATTGAGCTATTGCTGTACATATACAATTATGTCCTACTGTCACGCCCTGAGCTTAGATACTTTTTATTCTCTATGTTTGGTTAGGTCAGGGTGTGACACAGGTGGGAAAGTCTATGCTTTCTATTTCTTTGTTTTTGGCCGTGTGTGTGGTTCCCAATCAGAGGCACCTGTCTATCCTTGTCTCTGATTGGGGATCACATATAAGTTGTCATTTTCCTTTTGGGTTTTGTGGGATCTTGTTTTTTGTTTAGTGTCTGTACCTGACAGAACTGTGCGCTTTCGTTTTCTCTTTTGTTATTTTGTTCGAGTGTTTTTTGAAAATAAAAATCATGAACACTTTCCACGCTGCGCTTTGTTCACTCCTTTCGACGAGAGTCGTTACACCTACATATCCTACATATATACTACATATTATATTTATATACTGTACATAATGTCTATACATCCCATAATATACATATATATTTATTCTCCGACATAGCTCGTCCTAATATTTCTTAATTCCGTAGTTTTACTTTTTAGATTAGAGTGTATTGTTGTGTATTGCTAGATATTACTGCACTGTTGGAACTAGGAACACAAGATTTTTGCTACACCTGCAATAATATCTAAATATGTGTATGCGACCAATAAAATGTGATTTGATTTGCAGGTGGGATGGGATGTGATGTGATGGGATGTGATGAGATGAGATGGGAGGAGATGAGATGAGGTGGGACCCAGGCCTGTGTCACGCCCTGACCTTAGTTATCTTTGTTTTCTTTATTATTGTTAGGTCAAGGTGTGACAAGGGTGGTTGGTTTAGTTTTTTGTATTTCTAGGTGTTTTTGTCCTGTCTATGGTTTTTGTATATCTATGGGGTTTTAGTATGTCTAGGTATATGTAGGTCTATGGTGGCCTGAATTGGTTCCCAATCAGAGGCAGCTGTTTAACTTTATTTTTTATTAACTTTTCCATGAGTTTTCCCGAACACTCCAACTTCCCAGCACGGTGGGTCCAACAGTGCCAAATCAGCTGGCACTTACAGGACCTCTCGAATCGACGCAAGGTCCCGCCAGAGACGTCCTGGATAGGACATCTGTCCTCGGACACAGAGCTCCATGAGGGGCGGTCTGTTGATTTCCAGTCCTCCTGCAATACTGTACCGCTCACAGTCTGAGTCTCAGAGTAGAATCTGGTTGATTTACATTGAGGAGCATCTGTTGTCTGTGAAATATACACAAATACCACCTTAATAAACTGCAGGCAAGAAAACAAACATGACTACACTCTTAGAAAAAAGAGTTGAAAAGGGGTGTTTCGGCTGTCCCCATATGGGAACCCTTTTTGCTTCCAGGTAGAACCCTTATGGGTTCCATGTAGAATCCTCTGTGGAAAAGGTTCTACATTAAATCCAAAATGACTCTACCTGGAACCCAAAAAGGTTCCTCAAAGGTTTATCCTATGGTGACAGCAGAAGTACATTTTAGGTTCTAGATAGCACCTTTGTTTCTGTGTCCCATGATATCATCATAACATCATTTCAACCTAATGTTTTCAAAGCATATTAGTCATCAAATAATAAGTACATACTTAGGCTGTGGGTTGCACAGTTCTATCTAAACAACTTAAAATAAATACTGAATAATAAAAAAAAATGTAATATTAAATCAAGTGTCCTTTACCCAAAACTTTCGGTTCCCTGCTGTGGGACATCTCTCCTTCTCGCTCCGAGTGAGAGATGCCATAGCAAAAGGTTACATAACGGAAAACTATAATGGAAAATGTAACATAGGCAAAAACAAGGATAAAGGATATGCTGTCTACTTTAGTCAGTGTTAGGTTTTTTTTGTACATGGGTAAAAAAACAAAAATTAAGGAAAGATATTAAGCAATTATGTTATTGTAACCCAGTATTCCAACTTGCACGTCTTGTCATATTGAGCTAGTGGTGGCGGTGTGAATGAAGGTGCGTGTAATGTCAGAGCGCATCAAGAGGGAGAGCGCTCCCACACAACTACGTATTGCTTTTCTTTGTGCATTCCCCTCGTTGTCCACATGGAGGCAGTGAAGTGCAAACTATAAACACAGCTAGAACGATAAGCCAGATATTTCACCAGATGTAAAAATGTGAAGCATCCGGTTGGAGTCTCCACTCCTTACCAAATATGGTGATGAGAGGAATATCCCTGGCCGGTCGTGGGAGAAGATGGAGCGAGATGGACTTTGGCCAATATTCTGCTAATTTTCTTATCGATGAAAAAATTGATTTAGATAGTTTTCTGTTTCCAAAACTAGAATCTGAAACAAAGATAGTGGACTACGTTTTGTAGACTTTGCCAACGTTTTTTTTTTTAAATGCGCTGTTTAGGAGTGCAAGGTCAAATTGAGTTATTGCACACGCGCACTTTGCCGAGTAGGTGTTCCTTAACGAAAATATGCAAAAGAAATGCCATTAGGTTCCCACTAGCTTGCGCTTGGCTCTGCCCACCTCCTTGTGTGGTCTGACCGCTATGATTCATTTGCTCCCATTGGAAACGACAGGCTCTGGTCTGTCTTGGGTTAGTTATAAAACATCTTTGCTATAAACGTGGCACTCGAGTTTGTGGTCTGTATGTGAAATAATCCGATTTCATGTCGAACGGTTTGTGCCTAACATAATGCTTGTTTAGATATTATAGGACATGTTTTCACATTAGAAGATAGTAAGTGTGTCTAGAGGACATTCCATGAACCAGGGCTGTGTTCTGTACATAAAAACACGAGGAGGCTGGTAGTAGGATAGAACGGAGTGGTTTCCATACGTTTGATGTGTTTGATACCTTTCCAGTTACACCATTCCCGCCATTACAATGGACCCGCCCTCCTATAGCTCCACCCACCATCAAATCACATTTTATTTGTCACATACACATGGTTAGCAGATGTTAATGCGAGTGTTTGTCAAAATACTTGTGCTTCTAGTTCCGACCATGCAGTAATATCGAACAAGTAATCTAACAATTTCACAACAATTACCTTATACACACAAGTGTAAAGGAATGAATAAGAATATGGACATCAAAATATATGAATGAGTGATGGTACAGAACAGCATAGGCAAGATGCAGTAGATGGTATAGAGTGCAGTATATACATATGAGATGAGTAATGTAGGGTATGTAAAACATTATATAAAGTGGCATTGTTTAAAGTGGCTAGTGATACATTTATTACATAAATTTTTCATTATTAAAGTGGCTAGACATGAGTCAGTGTGTTGGCAGCAGCCACTCAATATTAGTGATGGCTGTTTAACAGTCTGATGACCTTGAGATAGAAGCAGTTTTTCAGTCTCTCGGTCCCTGCTTTGATGCACCTGTACTGACCTCGCCTTCTGGATGATAGCGATGTGAACAGGCATCGTGGTTGTTGTCCTTGATTATCTTTTTGGCCTTCCTGTGACATCAGGTGGTGTAGGTGTCCTGGAGGGCAGGTAGTTTGCCCCCGGTGATGCGTTGTGCAGACCTCACTACCCTCTGGAGAGCCTTACGGTTGTGGGTGGAGCAGTTGCCGTACCAGGCGGTGATACAGCCCGACAGGATGCTCTCAATTGTGCATCTGTAAAGGTCTGTGAGTGCTTTTGGTGACAAACCAAATTTCTTCAGCCTCCTGAGGTTGAAGAGGCGCTGCTGCTCCTTCTTCACCACGCTGTATGTGTGGGTGGACCATTTCAGTTTGTCCGTGATGTGTACACCGAGGAACTTGAAACTTTCCACCTTCCCCACTACTGTCCCGTCGATGTGGATAGGGGGCTGCTTCCTCTGCTGTTTCCTGAAGTCCACGATCATCTCCTTTGTTTTGTTTACATTGAGTTTGAGGTTATTTTCCTGACAGCCTCCTCTGATAAAAATGTAATAGAATGTTCACGGAAACGGTGCTGTACAGAATGACCAGTTGAAACACAGGGAGGGGTTGGGTTGTAGCTTCAAAACACACCTCTTCCCTTTAAAGAGTAACTTTAATGAAACCAGATGTTTTAGACTAAGTTATAGTGAAAGACGTCAATTCTGGTCATCATTTTTGCCAGTTTGTTGCAAAAGTGATATATTTTGGTAGTTTAGTAGTCAATCTAGCTCCTTTTGCCCCTAGCAGGTCAAATCTACCATTGAAATGTGATGTGGAGGTGTTCAGTATGAAATACACTCCCTTCTAGATGTGCTGTGTGGTAACGCCCAATGATTTATATATAAACTAGATTACTAATACCTTTGTAAAATAGATTTTGGAAGCTATAGAAATTCATTTATTAATGTCTACATTCACTTTTTACAAAAAAAATATTTTACTAGGCAAGTCAGTTAAGAACAAATTCTTGTTTTCAATGACGGCCTAGGAACTGTGGGTTAACTGCCTGTTCAGGGGCAGAACAACAGATTTGTACTTTGTCAGCTTGGGGGTTTGAACTTGCAACCTTCCGGTTACTAGTCCAACGCTCTAAACACTAGGCTACGCTGCCGCTCCAATTTTATTGCAAAGGCCAAATCGAGCACGATGCCACATCGCCATGCGCTTCCCAAATGTTGTAAGGATGCAGAGGGCTCCATATAGTGTTGTATAGCTCCACATCGACAAGATTGGTTGACTGTAGGTGAGGGTCCTTTATAAACACAAACTCACTTGCTTGAAAACTTCCACCACAACAGCTCTGCGCCGCTATGTGAAGCGCAAGAAGTATGAAAGCCCTGACTTCTGCAGAAGTCCGTAAATGCTGCACGGCCAATGCAGACAGCAGATTGACCATGTAGAGCCTTTAAGCAAGCAGCGCGACGTCCTTTACACCCACACACTTCTAATTATGAAACGTGAAAGCATACCTGTGAGAGGGGATGCCTTGGTAGTACAGTTGTGGTCAAAAGTTGACACAAATATACATTTTCACAGTCTGCTGCCTCAGTTTGTATGATGGGAATTTGCATATACTCCAGAATGTAATGAAGAGTGATCAGATGAATTGCAATTAATTGCAAAGTCCCTCTTTGCCATGCAAATTAACTGAATCCCCCAAAAAACATTTCCACTGCATTTCAGCCCTGCCACAAAAGGACCAGCTGACATCATGTCTGTGATTCTCTCGTTAACACAGGTGTGAGTGTTGACGAGGACAAGGCTGGAGATCACTCTGTCATGCTGATTGAGTTCGAATAACAGACTGGAAGCTTCAAAATGAGGGTGGTGCTTGGAATCATTGTTCTTCCTCTGTCAACGATGGTTACCTGCAAGGAAACACGTGCCATCATCATTGCTTTGCACAACAAGGGCTTCACAGGCAAGGATATTGCTGCCAGTAAGATTGCACCTGAATCAACCATTTATCGGATTATCAAGAACTTCAAGGAGAGCGGTTCAATTGTTGTGAAGAAGGCTTCAGGGCCCCCAAGAAAGTCCAGCAAGCGCCAGGACCGTCCCCTAAAGTTGGTTCAGCTGCAGGATCGGGGCACCACCAGTACAGAGCTTGGTCAGGAATGGCAGCAGGCAGGTGTGAGTGCATCTGCACGCACAGTGAGGTGAAGACTTTTGGAGGATGGCCTGGTGTCAAAAAGGGCAGCAAAGAAGCCACTTCTCTCCTGGAAAAACATCAGGGACAGACTGATATTCTGCAAAAGGTACAGGGATTGGACTGTTGAGGACTGGGGTAAAGTATTTTTCTCGGATGAATCCCCTTTCTGATTGTTTGGAGCATCCGGTATAAAGCTTGTCCGGAGAAGACAATGTGAGCGCTACAATCAGTCCTGTGTCATGCCAACAGTAAAGCATCCTGAGACCATTCATGTGTGGGGTTGCTTCTCAGCCAAGGGAGTGGGCTCACTCACAATTTTGCCTAAGAGCACAGCCATGAATAAAGAATGGTACCAACACATCCTCTGAGAGCAACTTCTCCCAACCATCCAGGAACAGTTTGGTGACGAACAATGCCTTTTCCAGCATGATGGAGCACCTTGCCATAAGGCAAAAGTGATAACTAAGTTGCTCGGGAAACAAAACATCGATATTTTGGGTCCATAGCCAGGAAACTCCTCAGACCTTAATCCCATTGAGAATTTGTGGTCAGATCCTCAAAAGGCAGGTGGACAAACAAAAACCCACAAATTCTGACAAACTCCAAGCATTGATTATGCAAGAATGGGCTGCCATCAGTCAGGATGTGGCCCAGAAGTTAATTGACAGCATGCCAGGGCGGATTGCAGAGGTCTTGAAAAAGAAGGGTCAACACTGCAAATATTGACTCTTTGCATCAACTTCATGGAATTGTCAATGAAAGCCTTTGACACTTATGAAATGCTTGTAAATATACTTCAGTATTCCATAGTAACATCTGACAAAAATATCTAAAGGCACAGATGCAGCAAACTTTGTGATAATTTATATTTGTGCCATTCTCAACTTTTGGCCACGGCTGTACACGTTGGTTTATTGGTTTTGGGTACTGTATAAAAACCTAACGCGTTGTTTTTTAAACTTTATTTAACTAGGAAAGTCAGATAAGAACAAATTCTTATTTTGAATGGCGGCCTAGGAAGCGTGGGTTAACTGCCTTGTTCAGTGGCAGAACAACAGATTTGAACCTTGTCAACTCTAGGATTTGATCTTCAAGACGATAATGACTTTTCCTCCCAACACAATACCGCAATAAATGTGACATTGCAAATAATTTATTTTGCGGCCTGTTGTGGATTCAAATTTACACCATAAGTGGCAATAAATGTCAGGATTTAGGCACCTTATCACAGTGAGCTAACTCACAGTTCAGAGCTGTATTTCTTTGTGATTCACATACATTTATTATTAGAGCGTGGCAGTGGACTTGTACCTGATCCCCCAAAATGTTGGGGATCATTTACACAACCCCAAAAGGAATATTTATGAGCAATTCACCCAACCACAACTTCTAACCTGAATGCATTTTTTGAAGATTTGAGGGGGTTGGGCAATGACTGAAATTGGGGTCGAGAGCTAACCAAAATATGTCAGTCATTGTTTCAAGCCACACCTCGGGACACACACCAAATGGAGCAAATGTACCTCAAAGTATGTTCAAGAATGTACAAGAACGTTTGGGGAAAATGTGCCATTCAGTAAATCGTTCCGCAACGTAGTAAACGTTCAAGTGAACTGAACTCTCCCCAAGCTGCCACAAAGTCATGTTGTGGGTTTTATGGTTGGAGTGTCTGGGAAGGAGTTGGAGTGACTCTTTGTGATCTTTTAAGGGGGAGTCTGGGAGAATCTCAATTGCATTCTCCTCGCGTCCTCTCTCCTCACCTCCTTCTCAAAACCCATTGGATGAGAAAGTGAGGGGTCGGCAGGAAGAGGATCTATTCTTAGAATGGTGGGAAGGCGGTCATTGTAAATGATCATTTTTGTTTTTTTATTTAACCTTTATTTAACTAGGCAAGTCAGTTAGGAACAAATTCTTATTTACAATGACAGCCTAGCCCAGCCAAACCCAGACAACGCTGAGCCAATTGTGCGCCACCCTATGGGAATGGAATTAATGGAACTGTATCAAACAACAAACATATGTAAACCATTACAATGAGCCCGTCCTCCAATAGCTCCTCCCACCAGCCTCCACTGTTCAGAATAGGTCTTTATGGACAGATAATTGAATACGTGTGTGTGTGTGTGTGTGTCCTTGGGGTCATTTTTAATGTACTTATTTATTTTCATGGCTAAAAATGTAGCCTGCTGTGCTTGGTATCTCCAAAATGCGCATAGACAGCTTGGATCATTAAGTTTGCCGAAGACAAAACAATTGTAGGCCTGATCACAGACAACGACAAGACAGCCTATAGGGAGGTCAGAGACCTCACCGTGTGGTGCAAGGACAACAACCTCTCCCTCAACGTGATCAAGACAAAGGAGATGATTGTGGACTACAGGAAATGGAGGACCGAGCACTCCCCTGTTCTCATCGACAGGGCTGTAGTGGAGCAGGTTGAGAGCTTCAAGTTCCTTGGCGTCCTCATCACCAGCAAACTAACATGGTCCAAGCACACCAAGACAGTCATGAAGAGGGCACGACAAAACCTATTCCCCCTCTGGAGACTGAAAATATTTAGTATGGGTCCTCCGATCCTCAAAAGGGTTGCATCACTGCCTGGTATGGCAACTGCTCGGCCTCTGACTGCAAGGCACTACAGAGGATAGTGCATACGGCCCAGTACATCACTGGGCCGTATACCAGTATCATACTACCCTGCACACCACTGCTGGCTTGCTTCTGAAGCTAAGCAGGGTTGGTCCTGGTCAGTTCCTGGATGGGAGACCAGATGCTGCTGGAAGTGGTGTTGGAGGGCCAGTAGGAGACACTCTTTCCTCTGGTCTAAAAAATATCCCAATGCCCCAGGGCAGTGATTGGGGACACTGCCCTGTGTAGGGTGTTGTCTTTCGGGTGGGATGTTAAATGGGTGTCCTGACTCTCTGAGGTCATTAAAGATCTCATGGCACTTATGGTAGGCTAAATTCCCAATCCGGCCCTCAAACCATCATGGTCACCTAATAATCCCCAGTTTACAATTGGCTCATTAATTCCCCTCCTCTCCCTGTAACTATTCCCCAGGTCGTTGCTGCAAATGAGAATGTGTTCTCAGTCAACTTACCTGGTAAAATCACAGAAAAATAAATAAAATGGGGGCCAAGCTTCCTGCCATCCAAGACCTCTTTACCAGCTGGTGTCAGAGGAAGGCCCTAAAAATGGTCAAAGACTCCAGCCACCCTAGTCATAGGGGTAGGGTTAAATGTGGAAGACACATTTCACCTGAAGGCATTCAGTTGTACAACTGTCTTGGTATCCCTCTTTCCCTTTCTACCCCAAGCCATAAGACCCCTGAACATGTAATCAAATGGCTACCCAGACTATTTGCATTGCCCCCCCCCCTTTTTACGCTGCTGCTACTCTATTATTATCTATGCATAGTCACTTTAATTATTATACCTACATGTACATATTACCTCAATTACCTAGATTAACCGGTGCCCCCACACATTGACTATATACCGGTATCCTGTATATAGCCTCACTATTGTTATTTTACTGCTGCTCTTTAATAATTTGTCACTTTATTTCTTTTTTTGTGTATTTTTCTTAAAACTGCATTGTTGGTTTTAAGGGCTTGTAAGTAAGAATTTCACTGTAAGGTCTCTACACCTGTTGCATTCGGCGCATGTGACAAATCAAATTAGATTTTATATTTCTTAGTCCTTTGAGCTGCTCTATCAGTTATTACGGTAATCCACGCCCATGTCCTTCCCCAACACTTGAATACGGGAGGGGTCTGGTACCACCATTTGCGCCGACAAGCCCTTCTGCCATTGAAAAGTGCTAGTAACGCTACTGCCATTTGGCGCAGTTAAATATAGCTAGCAGCTACATCAATTTGCATAGCGTGGCGTCCTTACAGAATTTCCCATATTTGTCATTTTAAATCGTGTTTCAGTTTAGTATTTTTATACAGATATAAAAATGAGTTCAATTAACGTAAAAAAACTGAAAGTTAACGAGTTGAAGGACGAGCTGAAAAAGCGTCAGCTGTCTGACAAGGGGCTGAAGGCCGAGTTGATGGACCGGCTGCAGGCCGCGCTTGACGAAGAGGCCCTGGCTGGAGATGATCCCATTGGGCTGGAGGCCGCGGAGGGAGGCAGCTCTGGGGCCGCTGATGATCAAGAAGACATGGGGGAAGACGAAGAAGACGACGAGGATCCGGTCGAAGAAAGCATGGAGGCCAACGAGGAGGAGGAGAATGGAAACGGAGAGGGAGACCCCGCCGTAGAATGCGAGGAGAACGCCGCTCAGGAGGACGACGAAATGGGCGAGGTGGAAGATGAAGACATGGATCCAATGTTGAAGGAAGGTGTGGACGACATGGAGAAAATAACGTTAGACGCAGAGGATGGTGAGCCTGGAGATCAGCCAGCAGAGGGTGAGTCGCTGGTTCCATTTGAAAATCCCTGGACTGGTTGTCACATGTTTTTTGCTATACGGGGTGTTTTCGTGAAGCCGGATTGATGTATATTGATTAGATAGGCTAGTGTAGCTAGCAAATTGGGGTAATATTGTTTAACTTGGTCCTAACGTACTGCATGGAGACTACCATTGGACTCACGCTTGATGTAATCTTAGCCGAATGGGTGGTTAGCATAGCTAACATAGTTAGCATTCTTTTGTGTAGTTGCTAACTAGAATAGCTAGCTCGCGATTCTAGCGGACGGTGGACAACATTCTGCAGGCGCTGGTGGGCTCGTGGTTCTAAATGCTAAACTATATGACTCGGAGTATCCTAAATTCCTATACAAACGGTTTCTCAAACTGGTTCTAGAAACGTAGCTAAAGGCAAGTATTTGAAAACAGTAGTTGGCTAGTTATCTGATTTAGATAACACTAGCTGGCTACGATATTTTGAATGAACGAGCAAGAAGTGGCTAACTAGCTAGTTAGTCGCTAATGCTATTGTGGGGGAAGGGGGTCAATCAAAAATAGTCTGCAGTTGTTTTTTTTGCCTGACTTGTCGCAGTATGCTATTGTATTGACCGCAACATCTGAGACGGGTGGACAATGGTCTTATTTCTCTGACCTTTTTTAAATTAATTGTAACTCTAACCGTAGCTGGGTTATTGTACCCATTTTACTGTGTTTAACGTTACATCTCCTTACATATGTCCTCCAATTGTTGGCCGGCTACAATGTAACCAACCTTACTCCCTGGTCAAAGCAGCCTTAGCCTTCTACTGTCTTCCATCACATTCAATGAAAGTAATGAAGTCCTAATGGACTAGTAGTTAGTCATCTGTGTGGGCTAACCCTACCACAGTCACAGTGCGACCTATCCTTTCAATAAAGGAGCACCTCATTATATTTTTCTTTTATTTCCAAAGGGGATGCGGACAAAGACACGAATGCTGATCAGAAGAATAAGAAGGGTGTTAAGAGACGCCGGGAGGAACATGGAAGGGGCTACTTTGAATTTATTGAAGAGAACAAATACAGCTGGTAAGGATGGGAGACAAAATGGCCTTTGGTATGTCTGAAGCGCCATCACAGCTATGTGAACTGTATTGGCTTTAAGCGCCAATGCATTAACTAGCGACAAAACCCTCACTTAACTTACTTTTGTCAACATTACTTAAGATTCATACATGTTTGAATTGAGGGTCATCCCTGGCTTTTAAATGAACCTTACCATTTAACCCATGCAGTGACCACATGCACCCCTAAATGGACTGCATAATATAGCAAGAGGAATGAACAGTAATGTTCTATTGTTCCCCATTCGGTCTCTTTGTGCAGGAAGGTTTACTGTGTACACTGACAAGGTGACGCAACACTGCTAAAAAATAAATGCATGAGAGAGTAGTGGGGGGGGGGGTTGCGTAAGGGTACAAGGATGTAGAACTTTTTCCTGGACGCTCGAGTTGCAGATTGGTACTCTCCACGGACTGCTCATTGTACCTGCTCGCATAGTATTTGTCTTTTCTGATTGTCTCTCTCCACTTTGTCATTTTATTCAGTGTGGTTGATGTTTTTTTTTTACAGGAATGCTTTCTCGCCGTACAGTCACACTGTGCATCATGGGCTGGTTTCCAGGGTACTTCAAATGGAGATTCCCATTGAGCTTTTTAGTCCAAGACTAGGCTTGATCTGTCTGGGAAACCGCCTCCATGTTTATCTGGAACTATATTTGTTTTTTTCATTAACCAACTGGACTGTTATCTTGTCATCAAGATGTCACTCTAGTCCAGGTTTCTTCAACCCTGTTCCTGGAGAGCTATCCTCCTGTAGGTTTTCATTTTAACCCCAGTTGTAACTAACCTGGTTCAGTTTATCAACCAGCTAATTATTTGAATCCGGTGCGGTGGATAAGGGTTGTACTGAATTTACAGGACAGTAGCTCTCCAGGAACAGGGTTGAGAAAACCTGCTCTGACTGGTGTAAACTAAGAAACCATTGACTGTGCAGCAGAGGCCTTAGTAGCTGTTGGCTAAATCAATCATGGAATCTCCATCGCACCACCCTGGATAACCTCTGGCAAGACTATATGATCCTTGGTCTGAGTGCAGTCTGACTAATGTGTAGATAAGCCAAAGATGGTGCAATTAGTGGTTCCCCGACTACATATATAGTCAGGTCTATTGTAGAGAGAAATGTGCAACCCAATTTACCCACTCTCTACTGTCAGTCGCTCTGGGTAAGAGTGTCAGCTAAATTATTAAAATACAAATGACCACTTCATTTACATGTTAATCTAAGCACAGTGCATTTGAGGACAGAGTAAAATTACCAACCCAAAAGTGTTGATACAAATGTGAATTAACCCCCCCCCCACATGACTATCTCTTGTTCTAATTGGTGCAGAGACTCACATTTTCTGTCAATGCTACATTATGGTGTTTCTCTTCCTGTGCCCGGGGCAGTGTTTAATCCTGAGGCAGTGTTTAATCCTGCAAAGGCTTCCGTCTACATTCTGTGTACAGACATTTATCCTCATGTTGTAATCCTCGCTAGTGTAAATATTTGTAAGCTAGTTTTATAAACAACTCTTCCCCCTGGGAAACAGCTTGATTCTGTTTCTGAATTCCTTAAAGTTTTAAGTCAGTGTAGCACAATATTCCGCTTGTTATCATATAGTCCCTAGAGTACAGTTTAAGGCCATCTGGGTTATGTGGAACTAGCTTGTTTGCCTCTCTGTTCCATGACCATGGGGCTGCAGCTTTCACCTTTAGTGAGAGCAGCGCCACACAGTTAAATACATCCAGCATCCTTTTATCCTTCCTGACCCTACCAGGAATCTCCACAGCCATAAACACAGTTTCTGCACACAAGAAGGCCTATTGGCTATTAAGGCTTTTTATAATAAGAAATATAGCCCCTAGGACTAAAATATATTTATTTAATAATAATTTTCCATCTCTTTGAGGCATCAGTGGACCACTGCAGGTATGTATTTGTCTTGTCGTGATTTCTTTAAAATACACCAAACCCCAGAAGCTGAAATGTTGGGAGTTCTATTTCCGTCCATATTCTTCTTGACTATTTCCATCGATGCCCTCTTCTTCAGAGAGGTCATCCCAACCGGATGGCCACCCTGGTAGGGCATTCTGGTTCCGTGCGACAGGTTCTAATTCTCTGACATGGTTACTGACTGGCTTTGTTCTCTTTCAGGTCTAGTCTCAAGTCTCCACTGCCACCCCTGGAAGAGGAAGATGAAGAGTTTGACGATACAACAGTCTGTCTGGACAACTGTGAGTGATGTTTGGTGTATAGCGTGGCCGACAGTGCTGGGTTTATTTAATCACTCTACAAACGCCTGCTCAGAAGCCATAGCTCCACCTCGCTGTCTGTTTGCCATGTCGTTCAATATTCTCACATCTCTTCTAGTGTGTAGGAATACGGCTTAAAGACCAATGTGTGATGGGACACACTATATGGCATGTCAGGGAACTGAGAAGATAACTGAATAATTGATGTGTTTGTTTGTCATCAGATAACTGCGACCTGCACTTCAAGGTGTCCCGGGACCGGTACAGCGCGTCGTCTCTCACCATGGAGAGCTTTGCCTACCTTTGGTCTGGGGGCAGGGCCTCGTATGGCTTGACCCAGGGAAAGGCCTGTTACGAGATGAAGGTAAGGAGAAACACTGCTTCTCTTGTCTAGCCCAGTTGTCATTTCATTAGTAATTGTGAATTCGTAATGTTTTGACCTCAGAAACCCATAATCATTTTTCTCCATTTTATAATATAAATGAACCATCAGATTTTATCACCTAGTTGTGCCCTCAAATGGCTATTTATTAATTTCAGCTTTATTTAACCAGGTAGGCCATTTGACGACAAGTTGTCATTTCCAACTGTAACCTGGCCAAGATAAAGCAAAGCAGTGCGACAAAAACAATACTTACACATAAACAAACGTACAGTCAATAACACAATAGAAAAATCAATGTACAGTGTGTGCAAATGTAGGGAGGTAAGAAAATAAATAGGCCATAAAGGCAAAATAATCACTATTTAGCATTAATGTAATTTTTTATTTATTTGTATGCCATCATACTAACATTACCAATGTATTATTGTGGTTCTAGTTAACTGAGAAGATTCCAGTGAAGCACATCTTTAGTAAGAACATGGAGGTCCATGAGGTCCAGGTTGGATGGTCCATGGCTACTGGCAGTCTGCTCCTCGGTCAGTATTATCATTCTATAGGTTTTTTTTCTCTAAAAATAGAATGGTCCTTATGGGGTGTTGGCGCTCTCTAAAGGCTGTTAGGAAGCATGACGTGTAACTTGAAATGATATAGCCGGTTTCAGTTGTAGTTTGCAAGGTGACTATGAAATGAGTGCAGAAACACTGAAATCCAGAAATAATTTCATGATACATTTCTAGTTCTCTACTTTTAGTTCCCTGAACCAGTCAACTGTGTATCATGTCTGATGTGAGTTGTATTGTCATTGCAGGTGAGGAGGAGCATTCTTATGCCTACTCTGGCAAAGGCAAGAAGACTACCAACTGCGTGACTGAAGATTTTGGAGAGACTTACGATGAGAACGACGTCATCTGCTGCCTCATCGTAAGTAACCGGCCTCCATTTATTTGTAATGGTTTCCATAATGTAAATGGACAGGCCGATTTCAAAATTAATTCAGCCTTTCTGTGATGTCAAGAATTCCTCATCAATGAGGCAAACGCACACAAAATATTTATTTATATGAAAACATGATTTCTCTGCCACACCCTCTGTTCATAAAGTAAAACATTTCCACCTAAACTGGTTTGATGACTTCCTTGTTGGTACCAAACATTTTGACCTGTCAATGTTCCATTGAAACTACAAGCTTAAAAAATATGTGTATTTTGACAGATTATATATGTATGTAATCACACTCAAAATTTAAAGTGGAAAACCACACTACAGGCTGATCCAACTTTGATGTAACGTCCTTAAAACAAGTCAATGAGGCTCAGTATTGTGTGTGGCCTCCACATGCCTGTATAACCTCCCTACAACGCCTGGGCATGCTCCTGATGAGGTGGCGGATGGTCTCCTGAGGGATCTCCTCCCAGACCTGGACTAAAGCATCTGCCAACTCCTGGACAGTCTGTGGTGCAACGTGGCGTTGGTGGGTGGAGCGAGACATGATGTCCCAGATGTGCTCAATTGGATTCAGGTCTGTGGAACAGGCGGGCCAGTCCATAGCATCAATGCCTTCCTCTTGCAGGAACTGCTGACACACTCCAGCCACATGAGGTCTAGCATTGTCTTGCATTAGGAGGAACCCAGGGCCAACCGCACCAGCATATGGTCTCACAAGGGGTCTGAGGATCTCATCTCTGTACCTAATGGCAGTCAGGCTACCTCTGGCGAGCACATGGGGGGCTGGGCAGCCACACCATGACTGACCTACCGTGAAACCGGTCATGCTGGAGGATGTTGCGTGCAGCAGAACGTTCTCCACGGCGTCTCCAGACTGTCACGTCTGTCACGTGCTCAGTGTGAACCTGCTTTCATCTGTGAAGAGCACAGGGCGCCAGTGGCGAATTTGCCAATCTTGGTGTTCTCTGGCAAATGCCAAATGTCCTGCACGGTGTTGGGCTGTAAGCACAACCCCCACCTGTGGACGTCGGGCCCTCATACCACCCTCATGGAGTCTGTTTCTGACCGTTTGAGCAGACATGCACATTTGTGGCCTGCTGGGGGTCATTTTGCAGGGCTCTGGCAGTGCTCCTCTTTGCACAAAGGTGGAGGTAGCGGTCCTGCTGCTGGGTTGTTGCCCTCCTACGGTCTCCTTCACGTCTCCTGATGTACTGGCCTGTCTCCTGGTAGCGCCTCCATGCTCTGGACACTACGCTGACAGACACAGCAAACCTTCTTGCCACAGCTCGCATTGATGGTCCATCCTGGATGAGCTGCACTACCTGAGCCACTTGTGTGGGTTGTAGACTCCGTCTCATGCTACCACTAGAGTGAAAGCTCCGCCAACATTCAAAAGTGACCAAAACATCAGCCAGGAAGCATAGGAACTGAGAAATGGTCTGTGGTCACCACCTGCAGAACCACTCCTTTATTGGGGGTGTCTTGCTTATTGCCTATAGTTTCCACCTGTTGTCTATTCCATTTGCACAACAGCATGTGAAATTTATTGTCAATCTGTGTTGCTTCCTAAGTGGACAGTTTGATTTCACAGAAGTGTGATTGACTTGGAGTTACATTGTGGTGTTTAAGTGTTCCCTTTATTTTTTTTAGATTTATTTACATGTATATATTTTTTTTCTATTGCAGAACTTTGAGGGTGAGGAGGTAGAGATTTCCTTTTCTAAGAATGGTAAGGAGCCAGTTGTGGCCTTCCAGGTCAGTAAGGAGTCCCTGGCAGGGAGAGCTCTCTTCCCCCATGTCATCTGCCACAACTGTTCTGTGGAGTTCAACTTTGGCCAGATGGAAACACCCTACTTCCCCCAGCCAGAGGGCTACACCTTCCTGCAGCAGGTTGCCATGGACGACCGTGTCCGCGGACCCAAGGGACCCAACACCAAGAAGGAGTGTGAGGTAATGATGGGAACCCATAACGTCACTGGCAGTGACTTGTTTGACACGAAGGCCTCACTAGCAATGGGATCTATCCTTGGGTTCAACCAGTATTTCAGAATAAACGTCTGGCAAAATGTAACAAATACACAAAATAAAACATTCGGTGCGCCTTTTTCTCACTTGTATGTGCATAACTCCTACCAAAGTTACTGATCTGTTGTGTGTATGTGTGTTATTTTAGGTGATTGCTATGGTAGGCCTGCCCGGCTCAGGAAAGACCACCTGGGTGAACAAGCACATCCAGGAGAACCCTGGGAAATATTACATCCTGGGCAGCGACACCATCGTGGAGAAGATGATGGTCAGTGTTGTTCTGACACATGGTGTTTGGAGCCTCCAGTATTTTAGAATGTGTTCTCTCTGTACTGTTCTGAGAATGGGTTCTAGTTGTCTGTCAATTTAGTTTGTGAAATTAACTTCCAGTCCTATCCAATGTTCCCTAAAAAAACATGTAGGCACTGAACAAATTTCAGGTCTGAGCGCAAACTTGAATGTTGTGAAAATTCTTTGCAACTTCCAGCGCACATTTACTGTGATCACTGAGGCTGTACCTGCTTTAAGTTAGTTTCAGACAGTGGTCAAGTAGGCTACTATAGCTATTTCATTATAATGTAGACCAGAGTGGCCAACCATCAAAAACAATGGAGAAAATGCATCCCTAACATTTTAACACGGAAATAACTGTTCAATCATTCAGCCTACATTAACCTGTTTATCCACTTGTATATCAGACAAGGTGACAATGTTTGATGCAAGGCCCCACTTTAAAAATAAAATGCATTATTAATCCTATACCTTTATTACAGAATCAGACAAATGATGCTACCCTCTGCCTATTGGCTACATAGATTATTCAAACCTGTCTCAAAATACAACACTGCCCTTTAAGACAAAGACCTGTACATGTTTTGTTCTCTTCAAATGAAATATATTTATAAAGCCCTTCTTACATCAGCTGGTATATCAAAGTGTTGTACAGAAACCCAGCCTAAAACCCCAAACAGCGAGCAATGCAGGTGTAGAAGCACGTAGGGCGCAATCCCTCCACCATTGTTGACTACAAATGATCTATAACGGGGCTAATAACTCACTAACTAGCTAAGGATGTGAACAAAATGTTCATACGTGACTACATGCAGCTCTCACTTTGATCTCAAAACAAGTGCATCTACTCACGACCACTCATGCTGTAAATGCATTCCAGCTCAAAGTGAGTGGCACAGATCCATATATGGCAATGGTCTCTTTGCATATAGGCCTACTGCAGCTCTGATTTGTTATGCTGCACTAGTTTGTGTAGAGTACGGTTTGATTCGTGCATGTCATTACAATAGAATCCTACTCCGATGCGTTCTGCCTACAACAGTCTCTTGCATAGTTTTGCATACCAAGTCTTGCAAAGTTAATTTTGTTTCGGGATGTTGCTTTGAAAGTGACTCTTGCATTGATTTGAACACAATTCCCAAAGTAAAGGGATAGGTTGATAGTTAAAACTAAGGGGGAGAACTCTGAACTTCACTCAAATTTCTAATCTCGTGCTTCTCTGTGCGGGCTGATATTTCTTCTGCGTGGCAGTCCTGGAGGAGCTGTGCGCAGCTTAGAGGGAACATTGGTCCGATCCTAATGGTTGTATAAGCAGTCCCTGGTCATTTGGCACGGTAGACCTATAACCTTTCCTATGTATATGTGGTATCTTGTGGCACAGCTATTCATTTTTCTCTGTGTAGATTGGAAGCTTGAAGCGTCAGGCGAAGGACACAACTAAGCTCACGGCCATTTCCCAGCGTGCTCCTCTCTTCCTGGGCAAGTTCATTGAGATCGCTGCTCGCAAGAAGAGGAACTATATCCTGGACCATGTAAGTCTTCATATTCTATACAATCACAGCCAATGATTTCATACACTTTAAACTGACCTTTTAGTCTGTCTTATTGTGAAAAAAGTATTAATCTTTGAATATACATGGAACAAACGGTACACTGTATGTAAATACTGATGAGTATGTCATATAGGGTAGAAAGGCTTGTATGAGAGACAGTCTAGCACTGGCCTATATAAAGTGCCAACAAAGCAGCCCAAATCCTTTTTATTTCTACTCCCACAATCAGTCAACATTATTAGTCATTTCCCTCATCCTTCCTCTCCCCAGACCAACCTGTCTGCCCCAGGCCAGAAGAGGAAGATGTGTCTGTTTGCTGGGTACCAGCGGAAGGCTGTGGTGGTCTGCCCCTCAGACGACGACTACAAGGAGAGGGCCCAGAAGAAGGCAGAGAGCGATGGCAAAGACGTCCCCGAGCACGCTCTCCTCAAAATGAAAGGTAACGACGTGAGCTACTATACTAATAAGTGTTAAAAGTAGACTGGCCTCCTGTGCTAAAAAGCTAGCTAGCTTGTTATCACTAATCCAGAAGCCTTCAGAAAGTTGTAGTAATACGGTAAGGACACGTACACTGATTTTAACCTCCCAAAAAACGTACTCATTTTCATATAAGCATGGCTAGCCCCTCGACGCTTTGCTCAGTCGTAGCTGTCTGTGTCACAAGTGGCCACATCAGGGGGGCAGAGTGACCCTCTCCTAAACTCTGTCAGGGGCACTAGCACTGCCTCTGGACCTGGTGGGAAGAACACAGCGCTTTCCATGATCCTTCATCACTTCAAATCTATTTTTTTTTTGTTATGGTGGATATCATAAGCTATTATTCATACGCTAGTCTTTCATTGGGGCTGTTACTTGGCCATCGTTTAATGGCTCTTCTCGTGTAGGATTCTTCACCCTGCCAGAGGAGGGCGACAGCTTCGCTGAGGTGAGCTACGCTGAGCTGCAGAAGGAGGAGTCCTCCAAGCTAGTGGAGCAATACAAGGAGGAGAGCAAGGCGGCCCTGCCGGCTGAGAAGAAGCCCAACCAGGGGGCCTTGACCCCCAATAGAGGAGGTGTTGTCCGGGGTGGAGGCAGAGGCAAGAACCAGTTCAACCGCGGAGGAGGACCTGGCCAGCGAGGAGTTGTACGAGGAGGCTTCCAGCAGAGGGGCAACTTCAGAGGAGGTGGGTTGTTGGCCATATTGGTCAGATTAGGGATTTGCATGGCACGTTTTGGTCCAGTTTTAGCCTCGCAACCAATTGCTAAAATGTTCCTTGTTTTGTGTGCACTTATCTGATAGAACTGGACAGGTGAAGTCTAATCAAACCACTTTTTCCAATCAAAGGCCTCTGCCCTTACACTTTTAATTTCTCCTTTTAATTATTGAGTAGTAGAGAAATGGCTTCCTAATCATTAAAGATGCACTGCCGGTCTAATGTGTGTCTCCAACATGTCTGCCCCCACCCAGCTCCAGGTCCTCGTGGTGGGTTCACTCGCCCCCCTCGAGGCTTCATGCCCCCTCCTGCCTTCAGGGGTGGATTCGCCAACCGGGGCAACTTCAACAGGGGCGGCGGCCTCATGGCCCCCCAGCGTGGGGCCCCAAGAGGGGGACCAATTAGGGGCAACATGGGCTACAGAGGTGGAGCCATGAACAGGGGCGGTCCACCAATGAACAGGGGCGGAGCCAACATGAGCCGAGGGGGTGGAGCCAACATGAGCCGGGGGTGGGGCCAACATGGGCCGGGGGGTGGGGCCAACATGGGCCGGGGGTGGGGCCAACATGGGCCGGGGGTGGGGCCAACATGGGCCGGGGGTGGAGCCAACATGGGCCGGGGAGGCGGAGGAAACCGGGTCAACTTTAACCAGGTGGGTTGGGTTGATGCAATGGAGAAATACACGTTGGTCCTGCTTTATTTGAATATTCCCCTATAGAGGGTGTGCAGATGCTCAAACTATCAACTGCAACTTGTTGATATTAGCAACTTGCTAATATTAGGGTTGGTGGATAGTTGAACATTTCTAAACCATCTTTAGGAGACTATCCAAATAGTGTTAGAAAAGGTTAATGTTACCATAGTGAATTGAATAGGGAGATGTTAATAAGTGTGTTCCCTCCCCAGGGGTTCCAGCCCAGAGGAGGCAGCAGCCGTGGAAACTTCGGCAATAAGAGCAGCGGATTTGGTGATGGCAGGAGTGCTGGAGGTCGTGGTGGCGGATTTGGGGACAGTAGAAACTCTGGAGGACGTGGCGGGGGATTTGGGGACAACAGGAACGCTGGAGGACGTGGCAGGGGATTTGTGGACAGCAGGAATGCTGGAGGACGTGGAGGCTTTGGATTTGGCATGGACAAGGCTCAGGCCTTCAACCAGAGCTGGCAGCAAGGGGTGAGTTTCTGTTTGATGTCGAAGGGCAAATCCTAACTTGTTAGCCTTGTACTACAATTGATACCACTGACTTTGCTGGTAACTGCTTTGAGGGAAAATGTACATGTGGTTCTCACCAAGTTACACTAAAAAAAGTATGTGGACATGTGCTTGTTGAACATCTCATTCCAAATTCATGGGCAGTAATATTGAGCTGGTCTCCCCTTTGCCGCTATAACAGCCTCCCCTCTTCTGGGAAGGCTTTCCACTAGATGTTGGAACATTGCTGCGGGTCCTTGCTTCCATTCAGCCACGAGCGTTAGTGAGGTCGGGGACTAATGTTGGACGATTGTTGGACGACGTGATTCATCACTCCAGAGAATGCGTTTCCACTGCTCCAGAGTACAATGGCTTTACACCACTCTAGCTGACGCTTGGCATTGCACATGCACTTAGGCTTGTGTGTGGCACCTCGGCCATGGAAACTCATTTCATGAAGCTCCTGACAAACAGTTCTTGTGCTGACGTTGCTTCCAGTTTTGAAACTTGGTGATGAGTGTTTCAATCGAGGAGCATGTTTGGCCTACCACTTCGCTGCTGAACCGTTGTTGCTCCTAGATGTTTCCGCTTCACAATAACAGCACTCAGTTGACTGGGGCGGCTCTAGCAGGGCAGAAATTTGTCGAACTGACTAGTTGGAAAGGTGGCATCCCTATGACTGTGCCACATTGACAGTCACTGAGCTCTCAGTAAGGTATGCTCGATTTTATACACCTGTCATCAATGGGTGTGGCTGAAATAGCCAAATCCACTCATTTGAAGGGTGTCCACATACTTTTGTGTGTGTATGTGTGTATATATATATATGTGTGTGTGTGTGTATATATATACACATATATACACACATATATATATATATGTATGTGTATATGTGTATGTGTATATGTATATGTATATATATATATATATGTATATGTATATATATATATGTTTCTATTTATTTCTGTCTGTGTCTAACTCCCTGTATCTCTGTCCCCAGTTATGGAACCAGAAGCCATGGAGACAGCAGTATCAGCCAGGATACTATTAAAGACTTTCTGATCAAAAGGACTGGTGGAAAATAATGGAAACTCACCACGAGCCACAGACGTCCGTCTCTCCCACCACCTGTTTTTTTTCTAGAACCAACTTTTAAATTAAAAACAAAAAATACGACAAGACTATGGAGCAACATTCCACATGAGGAAAGGAGTCTCTTTGAAGCTTTATGGGTTTTTTCATTTGATTTTGTACATTTTATGATATTTTTCCAAATTTTAAAGAAATCCCATGCTTTTAAAAAAATCCCATGTTTGAGAAATATACCACAACATTTTTGCTCTGCTTCAGTGAAATGTTTGAAAGATTTTCATGGTTGTGCTTTTCTTTTTCTTTTTTTACTAAATGTAAATATTGTTTGTTTGTATAAGGAGTGAGAACACTTACTAACTGAAAGGAACCATCTTTTGAGGCATGGTAGCAATATTATTGTTAGTGATTGTATATGTAGTCCGTAAGCAACAAACAGTTATTTTGCGTCAAACGCCATTATTAGATTTGTCTATTGTTATTTTTCATTATAACGTCAAGCATGTAATCTAAACTCCATAGATCTACAATAAACAACATATTTGCTTTTTTACAAACTTCTATGGCTTATGACTTTTAATTGAGTTCAAAGGTTACCTAAAGTACCTTTTGAATGGGCAATGGCCTGGTTTGCTACTTCAAACAACAAGGACATCCGCCCTCATCTCACCACAGTTGGCGCTTCACATTATGCTACCTATTGATGTAATTCATCCATTGATGCACAACTAGCTTTTCTTTTCATCTTCAATGATATAGTTTATTCTTATTGAGAATCTTTTGCAAGAGCGACTAGGGGTGTATTCCCTAGGGAGCAAGTTAAACGGGGAGGGAGCTTTTGAAACCGGAGTTCCTCCAATAGAAACTAGTTTTTCTTTGCAAACGTTTTCAGTTTTTGATGACACCCCTGTTCATCTGGATGCATTGTACTTTAAATAACTATTTGAGCAAAGTCATTTCTATAGGACCGTTGTTTCCATAGGATATTGGAAGCCATTTTAGCACTACATTATGCCTTGTCATTTTGTGATTTTGTATATGTCTTGATATTTAGGGCACATTACTGATTGTGGAACCTGACGAGGCTTGCTTCTCGGGTGTAGATTGAAGTGTGCTTTTTAATTTTTCCATATGTTTATTTGGTGTTGTGGCATTTTTATAACCTGGTTAAGCTTTGATTGCTGCTTTTGTAAATAAGACTACACATTAGGCTAGTCCTACATGACCAAACAAACCATTTTCCCATTGTTTACGTTTAATGTTCTGTGCTATTTGAACCTAGCCTGATTGCCAGTCTGTGCTATCATGCCAACTCCTTGTCACTCATTGTCAATGGGAGATGGCAAGAGCACAAACATCTGGGACCAGGCTAATTTAAACCACTGTTTTAATGGAAGAGTATATAAATTATGTGGCTGGTTTAGCACATGTTCAACACTCGGTTGTATGCTATATTGAAAATGGGTGGTGGTAAAAACTACAGCAGTTTGCATTTACACCAGCAAATAAAGGGCTACGTCATGTCAGTGTATACCCACCACCCTCACTGATACTAGATGTGCGCGACATTGAAACATTCAAAACTCTCCTTCTGTAGTGCGTGTGTGTGTGTGTAATGGAGGTTCCAGAGACCTGAAGACTTGCGTTAACTCCCGAATGCTACAGCGTTGGCTTAAGATCAGTGGGCTAACAGTCTTGTCACACAGACGATCCAGGTTCAAACCAAGTCAGTCATATGGTTAAGTTGTGTGAACCCTCGGATCAAATGAATTGGTGGCGGTGTAGCTGGACAATGGCAGCTCTTCCATTTAACCTCATGCAGCTCAGGCCGAGTAGCCTACCAGCAGTGTTAAAGTGATGTGTGTTCCACTATAACATTGTGTTTCTAGATCACTGAAAACAATTGTATTGCGAGTCCATTTTGTGATTGTTTCCTTAGCTTATTTAACATTTTATCAACATGGTGTACTGTATATAGTTGACCACCTTTTTTCTTCTCTATCATTCCAAATTGTATGGATGACCATGAACTGATTTCCGTTATGCTTCGTGATAAAGCAAGTGAAAAATAACTCAACCAAACAGATACATTTTTCATTAAAGTCATTTGTTTCAGCAATGTGTATTACTTAACTGAGTACTATTCAATTTAATATACTCATTAAGTTGTAGGTAACTTTTGGCTTATCTCCCTGCTGAGATCTCTCTTTTTATTGAAAAAATGTTTTGATATTTTGTGTTTCAGTTATGTTTTTCAAGTATTTTTGTCAATAAAGTGAATGATGCTGATGAAATTGATTTTTTTTTATTATACAAAATAGAGCTTCTCCCTCAATCTCCAAGGGGAGGTTTCCTGGACACAGTTAATCCTAGGACTGGACTAAAAATATTCATTTAGAATCTCCATTAAAAGTACTTTTTAGTCCAAGATCAGGCTTAATCTGTGTCTGAGAAACCTGCCCTTAAGGTTAACTTTATATCTGAACGTGATGTAAAAGGAAACTTAGCTGCCTATTGCTGCTGAATCTAACATTTCAGAAGTCTGGATGACACCAGCTGCTTTTCCAAACCAGGAGCACACAACAGGGTGCCTGGGATTGTCTCTTGGTATTGACTGAGATGTGTACCCAGACTGCCCTCAGCTCTAAAGCCTTATGTACCCCATTAAAATGACAAGACCCCCCTCGCAGGCTGCAAATTGAGCCTTGATATTGTCTACAGAGTTCTCTTCACAGGACTATATCTGAGGCCTATTTATCTGCTAAACCAGATGTAAACATGGAGCTGTAAATATGCGCTCTGAGATTTTGTGACAGTGTATTGGAAGCAAACAGCCAGCACACTCAGGAAGCCGATGATCAACAAATCTGTTTAACCATGCCAGCGCATACCTAATGCTCCTTCACTGAAAGAAGTTATTAGTCATTAGATCTGTTATTGACTTAGTACCAACTAAATACAGTGCTAAATAGGGAGATAAGGTATAGGCTTAGCTGGAGACAAGTGTACTGTTTGTGTGATGGGTGTAAGGATGCCTTGATGACTGTAGCCTGACATAGTGTGATGGGTGTAAGGATGCCTTGATGACTGTAGCCTGACATAGTGTGATGGGTGTACGGATGCCTTGATGACTGTAGCCTGACATAGTGTGGTGGGTGTAAGAATGCCTTGATGACTATAGCCTGACATAGTGTGATGGGTGTAAGGATGCCTTGATGACTATAGCCTGACATAGTGTGATGGGTGTAAGAATGCCTTGAGGTCTGTAGCCTGACATAGTGTGATGGGTGTAAGGATGCCTTGATGACTGTAGCCTGACATAGTGTGATGGGTGTAAGGATGCCTTGATGACTATAGCCTGACATAGTGTGATGGGTGTAAGGATGCCTTGATGACTATAGCCTGACATAGTGTGATGGGTGTAAGAATGCCTTGATGACTATAGCCTGACATAGTGTGATGGGTGTAAGAATGCCTTGATGACTATAGCCTGACATAGTGTGATGGGTGTAAGGATGCCTTGAGGTCTGTAGCCTGAGTGTGATTTTCCCAATCATGCCTTGTGGAAAATAATAACAAAATCAGACTTCTTAATTTAAAAAAAAGTATATTTAATTCTGAAATCATCCATAGTATTTACAGCTTAAAAATATAACATTTGAGACTAAATCAGACCGTTTTTTCTGAGTAATACAGTATACAACTCATGAAGTCTAAATTATGAATGAATTATTTACAAAAAATAATACAAAGTGCTTGTGAATAGAATTTGTCTCAAGAGATCTGTCATGCTCCCTCTTATTATATTCCCACTTTCAATAGAAAAGTACTTGGAGTTCATTTGGAGGTGCCCTGCCCAGTCTACAACGCTTGACTTCAAACGATGGAGATGTTGTCCATGGTGCAGGCACACGACTCCACGATCATGTTGGGGAACTCGGCCACTTCTATCTCGGTGTAGTCACCCTTCTTTACCAGGTACATCATGGGCAGCGGGGCGCTCTCCGCGATGGTACACTTCCGCTCCCCGTAGCCGTAGTTTCGCTTGGGCTGCTTGCACCCTCCAGCGCATCGGTAGGCCTGGTAGCCCGCTGGTTCGATTATCCAATACTGGGTCCACGTGAGCGCGCGGAAATTGATGAAGTATTTTTCTCTGCAGCACGTGTCCTTATCTGGATTGATTTCACAGTCACCTCGAGACCTAAGCAGAAAATGAATAGGGAGTCGTTAGTTAACTTGCACTAATTGATGCGTAAAGGTAGGGTAATTGTTACTGGACCAACGTAACAATATTTAAAAAATATTTTGAATCTGTATAACAAAGCGCGCCTTACCCAAACTCTTCGAGGTTGAGTGTGTAGAGGATCAGCTCAGGTTTTCCCAAGGTGTTTTCCGTCTGGTCCTGGGTGGTAAAGTGGACACTCTTGGCCATTTCTGCCGCGTAGCTGCCAGGTCTCTCGCCCTCGATCCACACCTCTAGGTTCATAGGTGTTTTCTGCTGCGTCTTTGACCAATAGTGCACACCCTGTGTGACATCAAAGCTTATCCAGCCAGTCTCATGGATGGGGATCAACCTACAGGAAATAAATGGTTGATTAAAAACTTTGCACATAGGTTCTACATTATAAGAACAAAGAACAACACATTGCCTAAAGGAAATGATCTGGACATGAAATGGCTTTGCGTAAAATCTTACCGTGAGTCCACCAGAGATGTTGTGTTGGAGCCGTTCTCCAGCATCTCTACCCAGTAGATGGAGACTCTGGCGTTGTTAACCGGACGGTGGTTCCTCCTCTCGGACATGGAGCGCTTGTGAGGAGGGGCTTTCTTGTACAGTTTCAGTTCGGCCATGGTCACCTCGCTATTATGGGGGATGCGGGTGTCCATGTCAAAGACCATCCGTTGCCGAGTGGTGTCCGAGTACACAAACTCCCCATAGATGTCTAATAGAACAGAACATAGAAAGTATTAAGTATTGAGTCTAAAATGCTCACTAACATGCATGGGTTGAAACTATGAGTGACAACAAAATGCGAGTACCCAAAACAGTCATTTGTGCACCTGTGCCAAACTCGGTCTGCAACAAGTATGTATAACATCCAAGCAATATATTGCTATTTTTATATATAAATATATAAATCAGATATATTTATGTCTCAAGCAGGCCTACTAGAAAATGATCTTACCTGCATTTCCTGGGATTCCCCTCAGAATCCCCGCCAAGCTTGGCAGAGACCTGCGCCGCCTTTCGTGGTGCAGCTTCAGCATTGACAGGTATTTATTCTTAATGTGCGCAGGCATTACAAGATTCTCCAAATCCCTTTTGTGAATTTTCGGAACTTCATCCAGTCCTAGTTTTTGAAGCAGGGTATCCTTCATGTCCTTGTGCGTGAAAGCTTTGGACACGGTGAATAAAGCCGCAGCACACAAAACGCAGGCACGGAGAAAATCCATCATAAATCTTCCCAACGGGTGTCTTGTCCAGCAAGGAGAAGACAACTACAGTAGCAGAGAAGCTCAGAGCGAGAAAGTGGTCCCCTGACATCAGGGGGCCCTTATAAACACCTGGCCCTCCCAGTCAGTCATTCGCATATTGAGAATGAGGGGGTTGGGCAGGGGGAACGATAGACTATCTCAACAAAAGTGTGACATTAAAAACAACGTCCCCATCAGGACATCAGAAGTGCCATACTTTAAACGGCAACTATTTCACCAGATTATATTGTATCAGTATAATTTATAGATTCATTTAAACACCATTCCTCTAAAATCGTAAAGGGATTTTATACAATTTATATCCTTCAATTTTATACAAAGCATTTGTAAAATACAGTCTCCTCCATATCATTGAGAAGTCTAGTGATGTTTGTGGCAAAAAAAAAGAATAAGTTGCAGTAAGAAAACTCCTAAACACAGCATAGTTATTGGGTTGAGAATATTGAATTGATCCAGAGGCATACATGTAGTAGCCTATTTGTAGTATAGTTCTAAGTAATGTTAGTTTGCAGGATGAGATGATTACAAATTGGTTGGTATTAAATGTTCCTATATGTTAAAATATCCCAAAGGATGGACACCTGATTGATCAAATATTTTGGTCAATACTTAAGTACATTTAATATATAATATATATTTATAACAAATGCCTTCCCATTGACTCTTCTTCTTGTTGTCTACGTCTGCACAGGTGTTCCAGACAGACCCTGCCCGTGTGAACCTGTGCTGTACCCTACACACCTACACAGCCTACACACCCTGATGTGTACATTCCACTGGACAATATAAAGCAAGCCCAGTCTGGCAACTGTCTGTCAGTGTTTATTTATGTCTGTCTAGCAGCCATTTTAGTTGATCAGGGGCACCATGTATGGCCCATCACTTGTGTGGGGAGGAGGGGCCAAGGGGATTAGATGTTTATTCCAAACCCATCACCCCTTCTGCCCCTCGGACAGATTAAAATGATTAGCCAAACAGACAGTTAATCCAAGGGCCGGAGTAAGGATGTGGATTGGGAGGCTCTTCACATGTTGATGATTATCTTATTCCACTGCAGGGTTTGCCTTGCCTATTTTGTCACACAAACATAAGAAGAGGGGCTGGTTTTCCTAGAGTGGGCCCTAGTCTGTGTTTGTGTATTGGGGCTTATTTGTTCGGAGATGTCAGACAGACTAAAGGAGGACACAGGAAGAGTAAATGACAGATGACTGTCAGGGGGACATTGTTAGCCGCATCTGAAGACCACACTCAATGCCCTCCTCTGGAACTACTGTTTTCAAGGCTGTTACAAAATGTTTATTCTAGTGAGCCATTTACCTTATGTTCATATTCTTATATTTTATTGTTGTTGTTGCATTGTCGAGAAGGAACCTGCAAGTAAGCATTTGGTTGGATAATGTACACCATGTGTATCCTGTACAGTATATACGACTAATAAAAGCTTGAAACTTGTTTCCCATTTATTAGTTAAAGTGCCTGAAATGTATGGCTACATACATCCAGACCTGGGTCAAATAGACTTGTCAAATACCTAAACTATGCATGATTCATTTTACCTGGTACACTGCCTATGTGCACCAAATTATATGACATCAATTTGACCCAATCTGCATACATCAATCACTACATCCTAAAGTCTACATAAACATGTGAAACAATTATTTGCATTTTAAGAAATATTCAAATCAATACTACTTATATACACATTATAGGCTACAATAATTTCCACACCAGTGAACATGTGATCCTTTCACTAACAAAGTAGTTGGTAATGTAAATTTAGCATATGCAATAAGATTGTCTGATGATTAGAAACACCACAGGAGACATGTGAATTCAGACCAGATGCATTAGGTCAGCCTATACATAGCCTATGGATCTCAGTGATCTCTTTTAAGCACAAAACTTTCCCTTCCATTTGGACCCCTAATTTAGTAAATTAAAATACCTTGTGTGATATTTGTCAGTCTTTCCCCCTTCCCTTCTCAATCACAGACAAGACAGGACAGGGCGCTGGTTCAAAGCACAGATGCATCTGATTCTCCCAATGTGCCATTCCTCTTCAATCAGAGGCCTGCCAGCTCCTACAATCAACAACAGAAGTGTTAGTTAACATCTCACATCTGCATTAGAAAAGCTGTCCAATTTATCTGTGATCCGCTTCCTTTTTGTGAAACATAAAATCCCCCCTATGCGTCTAAACATTACAAAATGGTATAATGATGCGCATGACTGTAAAATCAAACATCCGTTCTCCTTCCATGGTTTGAATTGATTAGAGAAAGAGATTAAAATTACATTTATCAAAATGTAAAGTGTATGAGTTTCTGTTCATTTGCATGGACTTCACTTCAGCACAAAATCAGCAGGCCAGGCCTATTATTTTGAGGATCTCAAATGAGAGAATGAAGCTGTGTGTAAAAGTCAATATTGAAGTTGTAGCCCACATGATTTAAATGACATTACACTATTGTCACTAACTTCCTAATTATGCTATATCCTGCCTGATCTCAACATCAAATATTGAAGAAATGCAATGTTTACACGTGAATTGCTCTACTTGTAGGCTAATTGCCCAGTGTTCAAGTGGCCAATGTTGGCCAATAGTCCTGTGCAGGGACCAACAGACCAGGCTGGACAGTCAGTTGTATGGGCTATTTAATTGACAAGGCTATAGCCTAATTATATTTTATCACAGTTAATAGGGTCTCCAAAGGAATATGACTACTTGGTTTTATCATAGTAGTTTATTTCTGTCTGTTCAGAGACTATTGGAGACTTACTATCTTGAAAAGGAATATTGTATCAAATTGCCTCTATGCTCTACCTAGGCTACAATAGTATACATTTTTCTACTGTAGATGCTTAATTGACAGGTGAGATTTCATATTTGACATTGTTACGAAATGTTTGACAAACATGATGTAAATCAACTAAAGTAACTTTTAATTACCTTCTGGATGATTGTCAAATCTACAATCGGTATCTGTTTGCAACTAGTTTCGATTCAAAACATCAGTTAAAGGAGTCGATGAAGTTCCAGGGCTCTCCAATCCTGTTCCCGGAGAGCTATCCTCCTATAGGTTTTCGATCCAATCCCAGTTGTAAACTAACTAACCTGGTTCAGTTTATCAACCAGCTATGTATTAGAATCAGGTGGGCTAGATTAAGTTTGGAGCGAAAACCTACAGGACGGTAGATCTCCGGGAACAGAGTTCGAGAGCCCTGCGGTAAACGAATGAACGAACGTAAGTAATATCCTTGAATCAAACCTACAAGGCAACCATCCCCATCCAGTAATTATACAGAATTGATGGCTGTGAAGATTCGCCAGGGGGCGCGGTTTTTCCAAGATATGTCATCAGATCCAATTTGCCACTTCCTTGGCCTAGTACTAGCCTGTGTTGAAAATATAATAATAAACATGTTTGCTTTATTATTTCAACACCGATACGCATATTTAATGGCACAGAATATAACGCAATGGTTTTATACCTTCTCGATCATCATAGGGGTGGTAGAAGATTTTTTAACAAAATAAAATATCGTTTTTGAACACTATTTCCAACTGTTAAACACATAACATGTTTTAACTATTGTCTTTGAAATGTAAATGCCTTTCATGTTGATAGCTCGGCAACACCATATTATGCTAGCAGTACTTTTATTTCTGATAATAAGCTGCAAGAATACAAACATTGGCTGATACGCTGGAAGATAATGCGGTGATAATGAATAATATTGTCAATCAATGAAGTCAATAGTTCACATATTTGACATCTGGTGAGGTCCATTGAAAAATGAAAATCTATTAGATTATTCAAATTTTCCTGACTGGTAACTAAAGAAAAAAGCTAGCCATGTAAACTACTTTGTGATCTATCCCAAAATTATTTAGTGTTTGTTGCTTGCTAATGCTGTGTTCACAACATCTTGTAATTTCATTTAAAAAAAAGTGAAAGCAGCTCTGGATATACATTTTAATGACCTCCATGTTTGATTGTATTGTCCAGTTCAAAACGTGATGCACCCAACTCGTATTTACTATTTCACAAATGGTAATTACTACCTTCCCACTTGGTTATGAATGTAGCATTACTCAATGCAATGTGCAGATACAAAAATAAATTGTGTTATGCAATTAAAGGGCCTGTTCTCATTCTTAAATGTGTCATTCCATTCTATACCAATCAAATGAAATGCCGAATACACGCTGAATACAACAGGTAGACCTTACCGTGAACTGCTTATTTATGAGCCCTTAAATAAACGAAGTAAAAACATCTATAAAAACTACACACAATAAAATTAAATGTCGGGGATGGCAGTGGGGCAGCGAAGCAAAACCATCATGTATTTTGTGATAAAAGCACCACATTTGGCACAGAGGTAGATTCATGGGTCCCGGCTAGAAGGGATCCAGCTTTTGTCAGATTTTACTTTTCGTAGCAGGTTAAGAGAATTAACTTAGTAGGTTAGGATAATTAGGTTAAGGTTAGGAAAAGGGTTAGAGTTAGCTAAAATGCACAAAAAAAACACCCCAAAATATTTTTATGTAAATTTGACAAAAGCTGGATCTCTTCTAGCCATGTACCCTTAAAATATTTAGATATGGAGCCACCCCAGATTTGGTCCCTGGGGCACGGCCATTTTTCTAAATGGCTACCTAATGGTGTCACTATTTTGAAATTCAGAAGGATTGTTTTAAGATGAAGGCTACAAATTTGCTAAGAGTTAGATTTATGGACCCTGAAAACATTTAGATTATGGAGCCAACCCAGATTTGGCCCCTGGGGGGTGTGGCAGCAATTTCTTTAAATAGCCACATAGGGCAACACTATTTTACAATTTAAAAGGACTATTTTGAGGTAAACACACCATATTTGGTACAGCAGTAGATTTATGTAGCCTTTGGCAACAAAACCTATTTTGCTACCTGACAACTTTACGGTTTTTACTTTTTAATTACCGTTTATATATATATATATTTTTTTCCTCAACTTTTTCACTCCGGACGCTTTATCTGGACACGATTCGTCAGGACCTCCAACAGCCGAAGCTAAGTAGTAACATTAACATGATGCCTTCTAATTGCAGACGCTGTACTCGCCTTACGGCGAGGATAGCTGTGCTACAAGCCCAGCTTCAGACGGAATCGTTAGGCAAGGGTAATTTCAGTGTAGGAAAGGATGAAATAGCGTCTGTGCCACCAGTAAGTACAGATAGTAGTATAAATCCCCTGGCACAGTCCCCGCAGCCGGACAACTTTCTCACGGTTTCTGGAAGGAAATGCTGTAGGAACGCTCAACCGGTGTCGCTTATTCAGCCGACAGAAACTTTCAACCGGTTTTTCCCATTAAGCAGCGGGTCGGAGTCAGAGGCCGAGTCTTCTCTGGTCTCTACTCCTCCTCTCGTTACGGGGTCTGAGACGCCGAAGCTTCCCACCATTAGCTCTGACAAATTGAAAACTCTAGTCATTGGCGACTCCATTACCCGCAGTATTAGACTTAAAACAAATCATCCAGCGATCACACACTGTTTACCAGGGGGCAGGGCTACCGATTTGCTAACATTTACAATAGCAAATTTCAATTTAAAAAAAAAAAAAAAAGACGTTTTCGTCTTTTGAGCTTCTAGTCATGAAATCTACTACTCAATCCCTTTTTATAGCTACTGTTTACAGGCCTCCTGGGCCATATACAGCATTCCTCACTGAGTTCCCTGAATTCCTATCGGACCTTGTAGTCATAGCAGATAATATTCTAATCTTTGGTGACTTTAATATTCACATGGAAAAGTCCACAGACCCACTCCAAAAGGCTTTCGGAGCCATCATCGACTCAGTGGGTTTTGTCCAACATGTCTCTGGACCCACTCACTGTCACAGTCATACGCTGGACCTAGTTTTGTCCCATGGAATAAATGTTGTGGATCTTAATGTTTTTCCTCATAATCCTGGACTATCGGACCATTATTTTATTACGTTTGCAATTGCAACAAATAATCTGCTCAGACCCCAACCAAGGAACATCAAAAGTCGTGCTATAAATTCACAGACAACACAAAGATTCCTTGATGTCCTTCCAGATTCCCTCTGTCTACCCAAGGATGCCAGAGGACAAAAATCAGTTACCCACCTAACTGAGGAACTCAATTTAACCTTGCGCAATACCCTAGATGCAGTTGCACCCCTAAAAACTAAAAACATTTCTCATAAGAAACTAGCTCCCTGGTACACAGAAAATACCCAAGCTCTGAAGCAAGCTTCCAGAAAATTGGAACGGAAATGGCGCCACACCAAACTGGAAGTCTTCCGACTAGCTTGGAAAGACAGTACCGTGCAGTACCGTAGAGCCCTTACTGCTGCTCGATCATCCTATTTTTCTAACTTAATTGAGGAAAATAAGAACAATCCGAAATTCCTTTTTGATACTGTCGCAAAGCTAACTAAAAAGCATCATTCCCCAAGAGAGGATGACTTTCACTTTAGCAGTGATAAATTCATGAACTTCTTTGAGGAAAAGATTATGATTATTAGAAAGCAAATTACGGACTCCTCTTTAAATCTGCGTATTCCTTCAAAGCTCAGTTGTCCTGAGTCTGCACAACTCTCCCAGGACCTAGGATCAAGAGAGACGCTCAAGTGTTTTAGTACTATATCTCTTGACACAATGATGAAAATAATCATGGCCTCTAAACCTTCAAGCTGCATACTGGACCCTATTCCAACTAAACTACTGAAAGAGCTGCTTCCTGTGCTTGGCCCTCCTATGTTGAACATAATAAACGGCTCTCTATCCACCGGATGTGTACCAAACTCACTAAAAGTGGCAGTAATAAAGCCTCTCTTGAAAAAGCCAAACCTTGATCCAGAAAATATAAAAAACTATAGGCCTATATCGAATCTTCCATTCCTCTCAAAAATTTTAGAAAAGGCTGTTGCGCAGCAACTTACTGCCTTCCTGAAGACAAACAATGTATACGAAATGCTTCAGTCTGGTTTTAGACCCCATCATAGCACTGAGACGGCACTTGTGAAGGTGGTAAATGACATTTTAATGGCATCGGACCGAGGCTCTGCATCTGTCCTCGTGCTCCTAGACCTTAGTGCTGCTTTTGATACCATCGATCACCACATTCTTTTGGAGAGATTGGAAACCCAAATTGGTCTACACGGACAAGTTCTGGCCTGGTTTAGATCTTATCTGTCGGAAAGATATCAGTTTGTCTCTGTGAATGGTTTGTCCTCTGACAAATCAACTGTAAATTTCGGTGTTCCTCAAGGTTCCGTTTTGGGACCACTATTGTTTTCACTATATATTTTACCTCTTGGGGATGTTATTCGAAAACATAATGTTAACTTTCACTGCTATGCGGATGACACACAGCTGTACATTTCAATGAAACATGGTGAAGCCCCAAAATTGCCCTTGCTAGAAGCATGTGTTTCAGACATAAGGAAGTGGATGGCTGCAAACTTTCTACTTTTAAACTCGGACAAAACAGAGATGCTTGTTCTAGGTCCCAAGAAACAAAGAGATCTTCTGTTGAATCTGACAATTAATCTTAATGGTTGTACAGTCGTCTCAAATAAAACTGTGAAGGACCTCGGCGTTACTCTGGACCCTGATCTCTCTTTTGAAGAACATATCAAGACCATTTCAAGGACAGCTTTTTTCCATCTACGTAACATTGCAAAAATCAGAAACTTTCTGTCCAAAAATGATGCAGAACAATTAATCCATGCTTTTGTCACTTCTAGGTTAGACTACTGCAATGCTCTACTTTCCGGCTACCCGGATAAAGCACTAAATAAACTTCAGTTAGTACTAAATACGGCTGCTCGAATTCTGACTAGAACCAAAAAATTTGATCATATTACTCCAGTGCTAGCCTCTCTACACTGGCTTCCTGTCAAAGCAAGGGCTGATTTCAAGGTTTTACTGCTAACCTACAAAGCATTACATGGGCTTGCTCCTACCTATCTCTCTGATTTGGTCCTGCCGTACATACCTACACGTACGCTACGGTCACAAGACGCAGGCCTCCTAATTGTCCCTAGAATTTCTAAGCAAACAGCTGGAGGCAGGGCTTTCTCCTATAGAGCTCCATTTTTATGGAACGGTCTGCCTACCCATGTCAGAGACGCAAACTCGGTCTCAACCTTTAAGTCCTTACTGAAGACTTATCACTTCAGTGGGTCATATGATTGAGTGTAGTCTGGCCCAGGAGTGGGAAGGTGAACGGAAAGGCTCTGGAGCAACGAACCGCCCTTGCTGTCTCTGCCTGGCCGGTTCCCCTCTTCCCACTGGGATTCTCTGCCTCTAACCCTATTACAGGGGCTGAGTCACTGGCTTACTGGGGCTCTCTCTTGCCGTCCCTGGAAGGGGTGTGTCACCTGAGTGGGTTGATTCACTGATGTGGTCATCCTGTCTGGGATGGCGCCCCCCCTTGGGTTGTGCCATGGCGGAGTTCTTTGTGGGCTATACTCAGCCTTGTCTCAGGATGGTAAGTTGGTGGTTGAAGATATCCCTCTAGTGGTGTGGGGGCTGTGCTTTGGCAAAGTGGGTGGGGTTATATCCTTCCTGTTTGGCCCTGTCTGGGGTGTCCTCGGATGGGGCCACAGTGTCTCCTGACCCCTCCTGTCTCAGCCTCCAGTATTTATGCTGCAGTAGTTAATGTGTCGGGGGCTAGGGTCAGTTTGTTATATCTGGAGTACCTCTCCTGTCCTATTCGGTGTCCTGTGTGAATCTAAGTGTGCGTTCTCTAATTCTCTCTCTCTCTCTCTCTCTCTCTCTCTCTCTCTCTCTCTCTCTCTCTCTCTCTCTCTCGGAGGACCTGAGCCCTAGGACCATGTCCCAGGACTACCTGACATGATGACTCCTTGCTGTCCCCAGTCCACCTGGCCGTGCTGCTGCTCCAGTTTCAACTGTTCTGCCTTATTATTATACGACCATGCTGGTCATTTATGAACATTTGAACATCTTGGCCATGTTCTGTTATAATCTCCACCGGCACAGCCAGAAGAGGACTGGCCACCCCACATAGCCTGGTTCCTCTCTAGGTTTCTTCCTAGGTTTTGGCCTTTCTAGGGAGTTTTTCCTAGCCACCGTGCTTCTACACCTGCATTGCTTGCTGTTTGGGGTTTTAGGCTGGGTTTCTGTACAGCACTTTGAGATATCAGCTGATGTACGAAGGGCTATATAAATAAATTTGATTTGATTTGATTTGAAAAGATTAAGATATGGAGCCACCACAGGTTTGGCCCTCGGGGCCGTGGCCGCCATCTTCCAAAATGGCCACTGTCGGTTATACAATGTTACAATTCTAAAGACCTTTCGTACTCCTTGTAATATACTGTGTGTTACCTTTTGGTTTTCAGGAGATCCAGGCCAGAATATGTGATTTAAAAAAATCTAAGAAGTATAGGAGGTTACTTTCTATATATTTAAGGGTTGTAAAATAGTTGTACAGTCTGCAGCCTTTTAGTAAAATGGCTGCCATGGCCCCCAGGGGCCATATCTGTGGTGGCTCCATATTTGAATCTTTTCAGGGTACCTCAGTCTACATCTGAGCCAAATTTAATCTGCAAATCTCCAAATAAAATCTCTGTCCATTTCATAAATTGACTGTCATGGCCCCCAGGGGCAAACTCTGTGGTGACTTCATATCTAAATCTTTTAAGGACACATGAATCTACCTCTGTGACAAATTTTGTGTGTTTATCTCTGAATAGCCTTTTTTTTTTACCCCTTTTTTCTCCCCAATTTCGTGGTATCCAATTGTTGTAGTAGCTACTATCTTGTCTCATCGCTACAACTCCCGTACGGGCTCGGGAGAGACGAAGGTTGAAAGTCATGCGTCCTCCGATACACAACCCAACCAGCCGTACTGCTTCTTAACACAGCGCTCATCCAACCCGGAAGCCAGCCGCACCAATGTGTCGGAGGGTACACCGTGCACCTGGCAACCTTGGTTAGCGCGCACTGCGCCCGGCCCGCCACAGGAGTCGCTGGTGCGCGATGAGACAAGGACATCCCTACCGACCAAGCCCTCCCTAACCCGGACGACGCTAGGCCAATTGTGCGTCGCCCCACGGACCTCCCGGTCGCGGCTGTTTACGACAGAGCCTGGGCGCGAACCCACTGCGCCACCCGGGAGGCCGGATCTCTAAATAGTCTTCCTGAATTGTACAATAGTGTTATCCTATGCAGCCATTTTGGGGTGGCTCCATATCTAAATATTTTTTGGGTCGATAAATCTAAATCTGGAGCCCTTATCTTAAAGCTGCAATATGTAATACATTTTTTGGGTGACTGACCAAATTCACATAGAAATGTGAGTTATAGATCTGTCATTTCACAGGGGGTTGGTGGAACATTAATTAGGGAGGATGGAGTGAATAGGAGGAACGATCAAATACAGCAAACACATGGTTTTGATGTGTTTGATGCCATTCCATTTTCTTCACTTAGGCCTGTTCAGCTGGTGTTTCTGTGGTAGCAGGGCAGGGGGACAGGATCCAGAGTGCTTCCAGTAGGATGCATGTGTCTGTTATGCAGGGTTGGGGATCAATTCTATTTCAATTCCATTTGCTGTCATTCTTATTGAAAGCATGTCTAAGAAGCGTTAGATCAGTTCTATGTGTGCTACTTCTATGCTTCTTTCTTACGTTGTGTTTTTGTGTCTTTTACTTTTGGTTTTGAACACCAGCTTCAAACAGCTGAAAATTCAATATTTTTCATGATGGTGGTTTTCATCACAGTGGTTTAGATGCAACAATGATTATCTACACTATACTTGCTTGTTTAGTCACATAGACTGAAATTAGGCTAACTATTCAAATTTTAGTAACCAGGAAATGGCAGAGCGATTTCTACATAATGCATCTTTAAAACAGTCCTTCTGAAGGGTGGGTATGATTTGTGGAACGCTCCAACAGGAATATGTTCCAAAAACGTTGTAAATAACAAGGTTGTCAACAAACAACGCGTACAAAGTCGTATATCAGCAGAATAAGATACTGGGTAGGGAGTTGGCTATTTAATAACTTTTTTCAATCACCAATGTCTGTCCTCACTCTGGTAGCCTATGGACAAACAATAAGAATAAGCTTCGTGTTGAGTTGATGCCTTTTTGGAAGCTAGTTAGCTAGGTGAATTAATCATGCTACTTTGTATGCGTTGTTTGTTGGCAACCTTGTACTTTACAAAGTTTTTGGAACAGATTACTGTTGGAACGTTCTGCAAATACCCACCCCTTCTGAATTCCATAATAATGTTACCATCAGTGGCCATTTTGAAAAATGTTTGCCACGCCCCCCTAGGGGCGGCTCCATATCTAAATATTTTCAGGGTACATCAATCTACCTCTGTACCAGATTTTGTGCTTTTATCACAATATGCACGATAGTGCCTATTTCTTTCAGTTTCGCCACCTAGCTACAACGACCGCAGTTTCCATTCACAATATTGTCCGCTATCCTTCCAGTATACCCTCGCGTCCCACAGGACAGCAGATGCTGTGACGGCAGTGTGTGACGGTCGCCATGATGAGCTGGGGTTTTGCCTGCAGCAAGCTGTAGTTCTTGAACGGCCAGCGACCGACTTGGGAAGCAAGGGGGAAGGCAGTGTACTGGATTGGTATGAGCAAGAATGCAGCTTTTTTCTTGAAGGGAAAAAGCTCAACCCCTCAGAGAAACCGCATTTTCGACGGATACAGCAATGGACATATATTCGAACCATAGTTTTAAACTGTGAAGAGGGCCAGGCAGTTGATTTTAAAATAATTGAATTTAAACGGAAAAACGAGCTAGTTAAGCCTTGCGCCCTTCCATTCTCAGACTCAACAGAGGAGGGGCATTGCATTGAGGCTTTGTAGCACTGCAGATCTAGTGTTGATGCATTTTTTTTCCGCTGCAGTTTGGATAACCACATCAACATCTCAGGGGATTGTTATAACTGCATTCTCACGGGTAATATTTTCACTGGGGGTATTTTTGACAGGAGAAGACTGGAAAAAATACGTAAGGAAATACTACAAGCGTCTTTCATTAGCCTACGTCAAAATCTGCTGGCCTGGGCAGGGTCTGCAATTGTGAGTTCTCCTTTGTGTTTTGGGGGAATAGGATAAATAAAATGAGGAAATATTACATGGCTCACTCACCTCCGAGATACTCTATATATACCTTTGTGAGAGGTGGATCATGATAGTTCTATTTTAGCTAGCTATTAGCTTGCTTGCCTCAAAGTTTTTATTCATTTTGCTACAAGGTGAGACCGAGACAAGCTAAGCGAACTTATTCGGTTCGTCCCTGGTCAGCCGGAATATAAGGTTTAGCTAACTATTTAAGTGAGTTAATATAATTTCCTCTACCAGCATCACCTGACTACAGTTTGAATCATGTCGGGAGAGGTCCGTTTGAAGAAACTGGAAAAGCTGATCCTGGACGGCCCAGCTCAGTCAAATGGCCAATGCCTTAGCGTGGAAACGCTATTGGATATCCTTATCTGCCTTTATGATGAGTGCAACAACTCACCGCTCAGAAGGGAGAAAAACATCTTGGAGTTTCTGGATTGGGGTAAGTTCCCCCCCTTTCTTTTGATGTAATGGTAATGGTGGTGCAATGTGCCCCCCCTTTTACCACATACCTTTTTAATAGTAGTAGAGACCTCAGCACAAGGCCTGGTCATGAAGGAGCTGCTATCCTCTTAGCCTAGGCCATCTCCACAGCCCCGTTTTTAACTTCAAGGCAATTGTGCTTTTATAGTGTATGACTGTTTTGGGGTACTTTATATCCAACTTGAGTCGTGTCCCAGAACAAATTGACTTTACACACCAACAGCAAATGTTACCATTTGTTGTAGTGGCAGTGGCCTAGCACGAGCCCCAAATGTCATGGAACGTTTGCAATGGTGTAACCTCTCCCCCCACTCACGGTCATTGAAAAGCAAAGCACACAGGACCACACACAACTTAATCATTTGTTGAAAAAGCGAAATGTGTGTGTGTAACGACATTGGTGGTTTGGTTCGAGCACTAATGGAATGCGAACGACGTTTTATCTGAATGGTCGGTTTAGTGGTAACTCTTTATGGGTATGCCTTACCGAGATGCCCAAGTGCCAAGTGGGATTTAATTTGGACATTTACCCCGTGTTAACACACGGAGCCAGCCAGAGGCTAGGGGAAACACTGCAATATGTACTGCAATTAGGTGCTTTTATTCAGGACTCAGCCATTTCACTGACAGTAGCTGCAAACAATGGAAATCATTTCACCTTTCCAAACACCATAGAAATGCTTCATTTAGGCTAAGGGGTTGTAATGTATTGCGAGTACATGTAGCCTACTAAAATTAAGCATATTTCAACACCTTTGGTGGTGTCCTCCTTTTGACCTCTGAGCTTACCACAAGTTTTGATGTCATGATTTGACAAATGCTTCATAACGTAATGAATAGTGCTTATACCCAGGCCTGTCACATGAAACACCATTCCCCAAAGATGGATGAGACACTTAAATTCAAAATACACCTTTAACTTTAATGTTCACAAAACATAATTCTCAAAACATTGCCATTATAAAACACCATGTTATAAAGTATAAGTCTAGCAATGACTTATGTCATCCCTGATATCCCCTTCATGCTCAGCCCACAACAGTAGACAAACATTACTATAAGGTTTGCTTTTCATCACTTAGCTTGGTGACCTCATTTTGGTTGATATGGCAACAGACCCCTGTATAACCTGCAGCCATCGGTGAATGGACCAGGCCTAGTTCACCATATCCTTCAGTTATGACCTTATAACACTGACTACCTAGTAGTAAGCAGAAGATTGGAAGAGGCGTTGACCTGAATTACACTATATTTAAGGCTCAATTATGAAATATGTAACAATTGTTTTATCTGCATTGTTTATTTGCTATTAATGGAACTATGTTCATTCTAAATACTGTCCAGCACAATGCTACAGCACTAGCCTATATTATACACTAATAACAATGTTATAGGCCTAAAACACTCTACTATACTTTATGATACTATACTATGGGCCTACTATCTATGTAGCCTGAGAAGTTGATGTCCAGGTATGAGGAGGATCAGAATAAACAACAATCTGTTTGAGAATGAACTGTTGTTGTGGTTCTGGGGTGGTGTGGTTCTGGTGAGGTGTGGTTCTGGTATGGTGTGATGTGGTTCTGGTTTGGTGTGGGTATGATGTGATGTGGTTCTGGTATGGTGTGGTGTGGTTCTGGTGTGGTGTGGTTCTGATGTGGTGTGGTGATTGTGTGGTTCTAGTATGGTGTGGGTATGATGTGGTTCTGGTATGGTGTGGGTATGATGTGGTGTGATGATGATGTGGTTCTGGTATGGTGTGGGTATGATGTGGTGTGATGTTGTGGTGTGGTTCTGGTGTGGTGTGGGTATGATGAGGTTTGATTAGAGGTTGACCGATTATGATTTTTTAACAGCGATACTGATTATTGGAGGACCAAAGAAAGCCGATACCGAAAGCCCACACCATATTAATCGGCTAATTTTGAATTAAAAAAAATATGTAAATATATATACACTGCTCAAAAAAATAAAGGGAACACTAAAATAACACATCCTAGATCTGAATGAATGAAATATTCTTAAATACTTTTTTCTTTACATAGTTGAATGTGCTGACAACAAAATCACACAAATTATCAATGGAAATCAAATGTATCAACCCACGGAGGTCTGGATTTGAAGTCACACTCAAAATTAAAGTGGAAAACCACACTACAGGCTGATCCAACTTTGATGTAATGTCCTTAAAACAAGTTAAAATGAGGCTCAGTAGTGTGTGTGGCCTCCACGTGCCTGTATGACCTCCCTACAATGCCTGGGCATGCTCCTGATGAGGTGGCGGATGGTCTCCTGAGGGATCTCCTCCCAGACCTGGACTAAAGCATCTGCCAACTCCTGGACAGTCTGTGGTGCAACGTGGCGTTGGTGGATGGAGCGAGACATGATGTCCCAGATGTGCTCAATTGGATTCAGGTCTGGGGAACGGGCGGACCAGTCCATAGCGTCAATGTCTTCCTCTTGCAGGAACTGCTGACACACTCCAGCCACATGAGGTCTAGCATTGTCTTGCATTAGGAGGAACCCAGGGCCAACCGCACCAGCATATGGTCTCACAAGGGGTCTGAGGATCTCATCTCGGTACCTAATGGCAGTCAGGCTACCTCTGGCGAGCACATGGAGGGCTGTGCGGCCCCCCAAAGAAATGCCACCCCACACCATGACTGACCCACCGCCAAACCGGTCATGCTGGAGGATGTTGCAGGCAGCAGAACGTTCTCCACAGCGTCTCCAGACTCTGTCACGTGCTCAGTGTGAACCTGCTTTCATCTGTGAAGAGCACAGGGCGCCAGTGGCGAATTTGCCAAACTTGATGTTCTCTGGCAAATGCCAAACGTCCTGCACGGTGTTGGGCTGTAAGCACAACCCCCACCTGTGGACGTCGGCCCTCATACCACCCTCATGGAGTCTGTTTCTGACCGTTTGAGCAGACACATGCACATTTGTGGCCTGCTGGAGGTCATTTTGCAGGGCTCTGGCAGTGCTCCTCCTGCTCCTCCTTGCACAAAGGCGGAGGTAGCGGTCCTGCTGCTGGGTTGTTGCCCTCCTACGGCCTCCTCCACGTCTCCCTGATGTACTGGCCTGTCTCCTGGTAGCGCCTCCATGCTCTGGACACTATGCTGACAGACACAGCAAACCTTCTTGCCACAGCTCTCATTGATGTGTCATCCTGGATGAGCTGCACTACCTGAGCCACTTGCGTGGGTTGTAGACTCCGTCTCATGCTACCACTGGAGTGAAAGCACCGCCAGCATTCAAAAGTGACCAAAACATCAGCCAGGAAGCATAGGAACTGAGAAGTGGTCTGGTCACCACCTGCAGAACCACTCCTTTATTGGGGGTGTTTTGCTAATTGCCTATAGTTTCCACTTGTTGTCTATTCCATTTGCACAACAGCATGTGAAATGTATTGTCAATCAGTGTTGCTTCCTAAGTGGACAGTTTGATTTCACAGAAGTGTGATTGACTTGGAGTTACATTGTGTTGTTTAAGTGTTCCCTTTATTTTTTTGAGCAGTGTATAATTGTAATAATGACAATTACAACAACACTGAATGAACACTTATATTTTAACTTAATGTAATACATCAATAAAATCAGTTTAGTCTCAAATAAATCATGAAACATGTTCAATTTGGTTTAAATAATGCAAAAACAAAGTGTTGGAGAAGAAAGTAAAAGTGCAATATGTGCCATGTAAAAAAAGCTAACGTTTAAGTTCCTTGCTCAGAACATGAGAACATATGAAAGCTGGTGGTTCCTTTTAACAGGAGTCTTCAATATTCCCAGGTAAGAACTTGTCGTTATTATAGGAATTATAGGACTATTTCTCTCTCTACCATTTGTATTTCATATACCTTTGACTATTGGATGTTCATATAGGCACTATCTTATTGCCAGCCTAATCTCGGGAGTTGATAGGCTTGAAGTCATAAATAGTGCAATGCTTGAAGCACAGCGAAGAGCTGCTGGCAAATGCAGGAAAGTGCTGTTTGAATGAACGCTTACGAGCCTGCTGCTGCCTACCACCGCTCAGTCAGACTGCTCTATCAAATATCAAATCATAGACTTAATTATAATATAATAACACAGAGAAATACGAGCCTTAGGTCATTAATATGGTCAAATCCGGAAACTATCATTTCGAAAACAAGACGTTTATTCTTTCAGTGAAATACGGAACCGTTCCATATTTTATCTAACGGGTGGCATCCCTAAGTCTAAATATTGCGGTTACATTGCACAACCTTCAATGTTATGTCATAATTATCTACAATTCTGGCAAATTAATTACGGTCTTTGTTAGGAAGAAATGGTCTCCACACCATTCGCAACGAGCCAGGCGGCCCAAACTGCTGCATATTTCCTGACTCCGCTTGCACAGAAAGCAAGAGAAGTGACACAATTTCCCTAGCTAAAAGAAATTCATGCTAGTAGGCAATATTAACTAAATTTGCAGGTTTAAAAATATATACTTGTGTATTGATTTTAAGAAAGGCATTGATGTTTATGGTTAGGTACACATTGGTGCAACGACAGTGCTTTTTTTTCTGCGAATGCACTTGTTAAATCATCACCAGTTTGGTGTGGTTCTGGTGTGGTGTGGTTCTGGTGTGATGTGGTTCTGGTGTAATGTGGTTCTGGTGTGGTGTGGTGTGGTTCTGGTGTGGCTAACTGTTGAACTCCAGTAGAAGACATCCACCCCACTGGGCCTCTGGTTGGTTATATCGGCAGCCTGTCCTCTCATACCCCTGCTTCTTTTCATACATTGATTGTGGTGGTGAGGATATTTTAAACACACCATACACCTCGCTTAGTTACTCACAGTCCTACCCAGGCCAGGTGTTGATGGGCATGGTAGAAGTTAGGAGGGTCTGTGGGTGCTGATGATGGGGTTGATTGTGATGTGAAGGGCCAGGACATCCTTGTCACGATGCTGGATGTTCTACTTTTCCCTGTGATGATTCCACAGGGGCAGCTAACAGGAAACACAGGGACTGGATGCTGGGCTCTTTGGGCACATGATGTCATACCAGGAAGTGGCTCTGCTGTGTATTGTGTTGGTCACTGCTGTCCTGCAGCCTGTGACAATAAAGACAGCTGGCAGTGGTCAGGTCACTCACTCACACTCTTCATTTATTAATTAATACACACGTGTACACACACACATTTAGTTGAAGGTTCCTTTTCCATTCTCCCGAGAGGGATCACCATCATGTAGGGGTACTATTGAGTCAGAGGGCGGCCATGTCACGTCACAGTGGATGTCTTCCCTGAACCCTCACTCCATATCAGACCATTGAAGTGGCCTAAACATAGCAGACCAACAGTCAGTTACGTTTTCATGCCCTCCCCCACATCCTTACATAGCACGCACCCACTTCTAATAGTTTCCCAGCTCAACCAAACAAAGCACCTAACCAATAGAAGGTGAAGCTGAGAATGAATCCTATTTTCTAGCTGCAGGAAGCTGAACCTCCTATATATGAATGACTGGCCCTGGTTTTCTCACCACTCTCTCCCAGAGGGTAGCCTATAACTCGGTTTATTAGCAAGCTCTGATGACCAAGAGGTTTGTAAATGTCCGTCATCTGCCGCTGGGATGACGCCTGTCTCCCGGCTGTGGATCCAGCAGGCCAGGCAGTTGAGCTGTTATGGCTGAAATGGATGCGGAGCCAACTGGCAAAGACATCCTACTGTCTTTCCCTTCACTTAGGCCTGTTCAGCTGGGGGTTCTGTGGTAGCAGGGCAGGGGGACAGGATCCAGAGTGCTTCCAGTAGGATGAATGTGCCTGTTAAGCAGGGTTGGGGATCAATTCTATTTCAATTCAGTATTTTCGAAAAGTCTAATGAAATCCCAAGTGGTAGTCTGTGGGTCGTCGACTCAATATGTCTGAAAAACACACTGTAAACAAAATATTTGTGTTATTATTTCAGTCTGGTATCATATTGGATCAGTGCCCAGATTTCTGGCTTCAACCGGGAAAACAATTAAAAGCTCAGAACAGGCCCGTCAGAACAGGCCCAGCAGAACAGGTCAGACCAGGTCCAGCATCTTAGTGGTGCTGACCTAGTATCAGTATAGCCTTTTAGATCATAATGAATATAATTCAAATCAAATTTGATTTGTCACATGCTCCGAATACAACAGGTGTAGTAGACCTTACACTGAAATGCGTACTTACAAGACCTTAACTTACAATGCAGTTTTAAAATATTAACTAAATAAACCAAAGTAACGTTTAAAAAAAGGAACACAATAAAATAACAAGAGGCTATATACGGGGGGTACCGGTACCGAGTCAATGTGTGGGGCTACAGGTTAGTCAAGGTAATTTGTAGATAGGGGTAAAGTGACTGTGCATAGATAATTAACAGCGAGTAGCAGCAGTGTAAAAACAATGTCGGGGGGGTGGTCAATGTAAATAGCCCGGGTGGCCATTTGATTAATTGTTCAGCAGGCTTGGGGGTAAAAGCTGTTAAGGAGCTCTTTGGACCTAGACTTAGCACTCCGGTACTGCTTGCTGTGCGGTAGCAGAGAGAAGTCTATGACTTGGGTGACAGGAGTCTTTGACAATTTTCTGGTCCTTCGCTGACCAGTAGGGAACCTGATCCCAGATCAGTACTCCTTCATGGCTGAGAAGCTGGGTCCGAGTTAATAAGTAACATGCAGAAAAACCAGGATATCTCTGCCTTTAGTTTGTTCCCCCTCTCTACCACAGGATGTTGACCCGCACAGAGGGCTTGGCATGGGGCAGCTGTAATAGTAGAGTTCTATGCCAAATCATTTACCTCTGCTTGCTCCCAGGCCAGGTTTTCTCTCTCTCCTTCCTCACTCCTTGTGCCCTCTGTATGCCTTACTGGGTGTGGCTGGGAAATAGGCCTACAGACAGACATATACACACACGAATATAGGAAGCATACAGACGGTGCATTGCAGTCATTCTTTCAACACAACAGGACCAAGAAAAAGAAACATTGCCACATACTAAGTCCCCCAAATTATGCTATTAGATAGCAATAAACAATGTATTTTGTGGTGATGTTGAGCGTCAAATGTCTTGTGATGATGGGTTAATTAGGTGGCCAGTGAAAGCCTGTGGTAGCTAGATAGTGAAGGAGAAGGGAGTGAGTGCTTTGTGACCCTGTGTGTGTTCCGTAGCCAGAGCATCCCTGTGTTTTGTGGAGGCTCAGCTGTGTGTAAAAACGCTGACTAAGCCAGGCCCCAGCCCTTCACAGCTCAGCTGTGGAATTTGGGGTGGAGGCGCAAATTTAGGAATACAAAAGCTGTTTTAGGGGATAGCTTTTTGTCCACTTAAATGTTTTTGTAAATTAGCAGACACTCTTATCAGAGTGACTTACACTTAGTGCATTCATCTTAAGATGGCTAGGTGAGACAACCATATCAGTCTTTTTGTTGTTGATGGGGGTGAATAGCCTACTCTTTGAAGAGGTAGTGTTTTAGACCCTCTTTCTCTCATCTCTCTCTCTTCGCCATACTTTCTGTCATTCTCTTTCTCTCCATTGCAACCTCTTTCCATCTCTTTCTCTTCCATATCATCTTTCTCTTTCCATCTCTTTCTTGCACCCTCCCTCTCCCCGTCACTCGATCTCTATGTTCCAGTCTTGCCCCTCCCCTCCCCTTTAACTCCATCCATCCCCCTTTTCCTCCTCTCTACTCCTCCATCCCCCACACCCCTTTCCTCCTCTACTCCTCCATCCCCCACACCCTTTCCCTCCTCTCTACTCCTCCATCCCCCTTTTCCTCCTCTACTCCTCCATCCCCCTTTTCCTCCTCTCTACTCCTCCATCCCCCCTTTTCCTCCTCTCTACTCCTCCATCCCCCACACCCTTTTCCTCCTCTCTCAGGCAGGCCCTGTGTTCCGGTATGGTCACCAGTCAGTGACAGTGTGTGTTTGGTATGGTGACCAGTCAGTGTGTTTGGTATATTGCTTTGAGTTTGGAATGTCTGTGGTTCTTCTCCTGATTCTATATTACCACCTAGCGTTTCTCTGGTAGAGGGTAGAGTGGCCTTGGCTTTTGGTGTGTTATGATTTTGAGGATGACCTTCTCTATTTTCAGGTCTACACTGGGCTGTGTACAGCAGTGGATGTTAAGGCCTTTTTACTGGTACTTTAGAATGACTAATAATAAACAGGCCGGACTACCTCAATCTGTAAAACAGTAAATGCCTGTCATTCACAATATGTATCGGAGGCCTCATATGATGAAATGGATCTGGTGGTGACTAACCTCCCTTAATGTTGTCAACTAGATTTCACTCATAAAATGAGGCTTCTCTCCTTAGCAGACTAATCAGATCTCTTTGTCTGTGCCTTCTTTTCTACACATTCACAGTGTGTGAGTTAATGTGGTTTATTGAAGGTTTTTGGGGGTTCCTCTTTTTCTCGGGGTGTGTGTGTGTGCATGCGGATCCTGTTCTTATGGTGGAGTGTTCTCTGACCTCATCCTCCTTGCGTAGTCACAGGAAGCTGTAGCTAGATGAGCAGTCCAGTGACGCTGCCTTCCCTTGCATGCCATCACATCATCGGGAAATCCTGTGGTCGCTCTGATTGTCATCTCAATTGTCTCTGGGAAGGGACGTCTCTGCTGCTGCCCCTATATATAGACCAATACCTCATCTCTGCTTTCCCCCTAGTGGAAGAGCTGAGAGTGCTGTAGGGACAAAGGCCATGCCTCTTAGGCTGTCTGTGGATCGGTCAGGTTTTGTCTGTGGATCGGTCAGGTTTTGTCTGTGGATCGGTCAGGTTTTGTCTGTGCATCTGTCAGGTCCTGTCAGGGTGGGTGATTTATTTGACATGAACGTGCCTCTTAGGGCTGTCTGTGGCTCCGTCAGGTTCTGTCTCTGGTTCTCTGTGGATCTGTCAGGGTGAGTGGAAGGGCCTCAGGACTGTGTGCCCGACAGCTCTGCTCATCTGCTACTTTGTTGTGTGTTTTCCTCTTTATCCCCAGAAGTCTTGCTGGATGACATGCTATAAAGAGACACTGCACTTCCTGATTTGGCCTCGTTTTTCATCAACGTTCATTTAGACATGCTAGCGGCCATGACTGAAGGCAAACAAATGTTTCCACTGCTCCGCTGTCCTACAACACAATATTCTATAACTGGCTAGTTTTGTCTCGTCTTTCTGGGAGACCGATCCCAGAAGTAATATCCATACAGGTGTAGGTTACATGTGGGCATATCACAAACATCTCCCAGCTTGACAAATCAGAAAAAAGACAAACCATTTTCTGCTGTAAATATCATATTGATGGTATTCTAAAGACCGTATGCCTACACTTTAACTAACACATCTCAATCAGTTGTGTGTAGAGAACAACTTCAGCTGTCTAACCAGAACTAGAATGACATTCTATTTGTCTATTTGCCCAAATCTAAGGATTTGGCTGTTTAATACACTGATATGCACAGCTCTCCCTCTCTGAAGTTCTGTCTTCAAATTTGAATTGTCACATGCTTTGTAAACAGATGTAGACGTACTCACAGACCCTTCCCTACAATGCAGAATACAGTCAAATTTTAATAATAGAAGAAAAAAATTAGTAACACAAGGAATAAATATACAATGAGCAATGATAGCTTGGCTATATTTTTATTTAACCTTTTATTTAACTAGGTTAAAGTTAAATATATATAAATGAGTTTACAGAGTTGATGTGCAGGGGTACGAAGATGTTGAGGTAGATATGTACTAGAGGTCGACCGATTATGATTTTTCAACGCCGATGCCGATTATTGGAGGGCCAAAAAAAGCCGGTACCGATTATTTGGCCGATTTTACATTTTTATTTATTTGTAATAATGACAATTACAACAATACTGAATGAACACTTTTATTTTAAGTTAATATAATACATCAATAAAATCAATTTAGCCTCAAAAAACATGAAACATGTTAAATTTGGTTTAAATAATGCAAAAACAAAGTGTTGGAGAAGGAAGTAAAAGTGCAATATGTTAAAGCTAAAGTTTAAGTTCCTTGCTCAGAACATGAGAACATATGAAAGATGGTGGTTCCTTTTAACATGAGTCTTCAATATTCTCAGATTAGACGTTTTAGGTTGTTATTATAGGAATTATAGGACTATTTCTCTCTATATCATTTGTATTTGGGGCGGCAGCGTAGCCTAGTGGTTAGAGCGTTGGACTAGTAACCGAAAGGTTGCAAGTTCAAATCTCCGAGCTGACAAGGTACAAAATCTGTCGTTCTGCCCCTGAACAGGCAGTTAACCCACTGTTCCTAGGCCGTCATTGAAAATAAGAATTTGTTCTTAACTGACTTGCCTAGTAAAATAAAGGTAAAATAAAAACCTTTGACTATTGGATGTTCTTATAGGTACTTTAGTATTGCCACTGTAACAGTATAGCTTCCGTCCCTCTCCTCGCCCCTACGAACCAGGAACACATCGAAAAGAGCCACCGTCGAAGCATCGTTTCCATTGCTCCACAAATGCCGCGGCCGAGCAAGGGTGACAACTACTTCAAGGTCTCGGAGCGAGTGCCGATTGAAACGCTATTAGCGCACACCCCGCTAACTAGCTAGCCATTTCACATCGGTAACACCAACCTAATCTCGGGAGTTGATAGGCTTGAAGTCATAAACAGCTCAATGCTTGCAGCACAGCGAAGAGCTGCTGGCAAATGCAGGAAAGTGCTGTTTGAATGAACGCTTACGAGCCTGCTGCTGCCTACCACCGCTCAGTCAGACTGCTCTATCAAATCATAGACTTAATTATAACATAATAACACACACAAATATTAGCCTTAGGTCATTAATATGGTCGAATCCGGAAACTATCATCTCGAAAACAAAACGTTTATTATTTCAGTGAAATACGGAACCGTTCCATATTTTATCTAACGGGTGGCATCCCTAAGTCTAAATATTGCGGTTACATTGCACAACCTTCAATGTTATGTCATAATTATGTACAATTCTGGCAAATTAATTACGGCCTTTGTTAGGAATAAATGGTCTTCACACAGTTCACAACGAGCCAGGTGGGCCAAACTGCTGCATATATTTCCTGACTCTGCTTGCACGGAACGCAAGAGAAGTGAGACAATTTCCCTAGTTAAAAGAAAGTCAAGTTATCAGGCAATATTAACTAAATATGCAGGTTTAAAAATATATACTTGTGTATTGATTTAAGAAAGGCATTGATGTTTATGGTTAGGTACACATTGGTGCAACGACAGCGCTTTTTTTTCCCGCGAATGCGATTGTTAAATCATCACCCATTTGGAGAAGTAGGCTGTGATTCGATGAGAAATTAACAGGCACTGCATCGATTATGTGCAATGCAGAACACGCTAGATAAACTAGTAATATCATCAACCATGTGTAGTTAACTAGTGATTATGTTAAGGTTGATTTGTTTTTTATAAGATACGTTTAATGCTAGCTAGCAACTTACCTTGGCTCCTTGCTGCATTCGTGTAGCAGGTAGTCAGCCTGCCATGCAGGCTCCTCGTGGAGTGCAATGTAAGGCTGGTGGTTAAAGCGTTGGACTAGTAACCGGAAGGTTGCAAAATCGAATCCCCAAGCTGACAAGGTAAATCTGTCGTTCTGCCCCTGAACAAGGCAGTTAACCCACTGTTCCTAGGCCGTCATTGAAAATAAGAATGTGTTCTTAACTGACTTGCCTAGTTAAATAAAGGTTAAAAAACCCCAGCTACAATCGGTGTCCAAAAATGACGATTACCAATTGTTATGAAAACTTGAAATCGTCCCTAATTAATCAGCCATTCCGATTAATCGGTCAACTTCTAATATGTACATAAAGCGACTAGGCAACAGGATAGATAGACGGTAGCAGCAGTGTATGTGTGTGGCGATGGTGTACCTGTGTGTGTGTTGGAGTGTCAGTGTAAGTACGTGTGAGTATGTGGGTAGAGTCCTGTGTGTGTGTGTGTGAGTGAGTATGTGGGTAGAGTCCAGTGTGTATGAGTGTCAGTATGTGTGAGTATGTGGGTAGGGTCCAGTGTGTGTGTTGGAGTGTGTGTGTGTCAGTATGTGTGAGTACTGTCTGGTATAGAGGTCCTGGGTGGCAGGGAGTTCAGCCCCAGTGATGTACTGGGCCTTAACATGTGGACATTGAGGAACTTGAAGCTCTCGATCTGCTCCACTACAGCCCCATTGTTGTGAATGGAGGAGTGTTCTGCCCTCATTTTCCTGTAGTCCATGATCTGAAGTCAATGAACAGCATTCTCATGTAGCTGTTCCTTTTGTCAAGGTGGGAAAGGGCAGTGTGGAGTGCAATAGAGATTGTGTCATCTGTGGATCTGTTTGGGCGGAATGCGAATTGGAGTGTGTCCAAGGTTTCTGGGATAATGGTGTTGATGTGAGCCATGACCAGCATTTCATAGCTACAGACGTGAGGGCACAGGGACTATGGTGGTCTGCTTGTAGGAACTACAGACTGAGTTAGGGAGAGGTAGAAAATGTCAGTGAAGACACTCAGCGCATGCTCTGAGTACACGTCCTGGTAATCCTTGTGAATGTTAACCTGTTTACAGGTCTTACATCGGCTATGGAGAGCGCGATCACACAGTCATCCGGAATATCAAGTGCGCTCATGCACGGTTCAGTGCTTCTTGCCTCGAAGCAAGCATAGAAGGCATTTAGCTGGTTTGGTAGGCTTGTGTCACTGGGGCACCTCTCGGCTGGGTTTCCCTTTGTAATCTGTGATAGTTTGTAAACCCTGCCACATCCGACGAGCGTCCGAGCCGGTTTAGTAAGATTCAACCTCAGTACTGTATTGCCGCTTTGCGGGATTTCTTCCGGATTAGTGTACTGCTCCTAGCCGTTAGCAACATCCGTACTGTCACTGTGGGTACTACATCGACAATGCACTTATTAATGAAGCTGGTGGCTGATGTGGTAAACTCCTCAATGCCATCGGATGAATCCAGGAACACATTCCAGTATGTAGCGAAACAGTCCTGTAGCTTAGCATCCGTCTACGGTGGGTCAAGTCTACAGTGTGTGATGAAGTCCCTTCCATGTATGTAATATATTACAGGTTATAGACCTGTGCAGTCAGGTGGCAGGAGCGGTGGAGTACATGACACTCCATCCTGGATATGACTGAGTTTTACTCAACCCACGGGTCCAGCAGGCGGAGTTCAATATCTACAGGCAGATGTGAGATGCAGGAGGATTGCACTCTTCTCATACGAAGTAGCCTACAGAATAATATGAGAAGAATGCAATATGTAAACTTATATAGATATTCTAAACAAAGTGTTTACATTATCTATACTGAACAAAAATATGAATGCAACAATTTCAAAGATGCAACAATTTCAAGGAGTTACAGTTCATATAAGTAAATCAGTCCAATTGAAATAAATTCATTAGGTCCTAATCTATGTATTTCACATGACTGGGAATACAGATATGCATATGTTGGTCACAGATACCTTAAAATAAATAAAAATAAAAATAGAATGGGCGTGGATCAGAAATTCAGTCAGTATCTGTTGTGTGACCACCATTTGCCTTATGCAGGGCGACACATCTCCTTTACATTGTTGATCAAGCTGTTGATTGTGGTCTGAGGAATATTGTCCCACTTCTCTTCAATGGCAGTGCAAAGTTTTGGGATATTGGAGGGAGCCGTTACACGCTGTCGTACACGTTGATCCAGAGCATCCCAAACATGCTCAGTGGGTGACATGTCTGGTGAGTGTACAGGCCATGGAAGAATTGGGACATTTTCAGCTTCCAGAAATTGTGTGCAGATCCTTGCAACATGGGGCTGTGCTTTATCATGCTGAAACATGAGGTGATAGGAGAGGAATGAATGGCATGACAATGGGCTACAGGATCTCATCACAGTAGATCTGTGCATTCAAATTTCCATCGTTAAAATGCAATTGTGTTTGTTGTCCATAGCTTATTCCTACCCATACCATAACCCCACCGCCACCATGGGGAACTCTGTTCACAACATTTATATCAGCAAACCGTTTGCCCACACAATGCCATACACATGGTCTGCGGTTGTGAGGCCGGGTGGACGTACTGCCAAATTCTCTAAAATGAACATTAAATTCTCTGGCAACGGCACTAGTGGACATTCCTGCAGTCAGCATGCCAATTACACGCTCCCACAAAACTTGAGACATCTGTAGTATTGTGTTATGTGACAAAACTGCACATTTTAGAGTGGCCTTTATTGTCCCCAGCACAAGCTGCACCTGTGTAATGTGTGGCACCTCCTTACTACAGACAAGACACAAACACACACAGAAACTCACGGGCCTCCCGAGTTGCACAGCAGTCTAAGGCACTGCATCGCAGTGCTATAGGCATCGCTACAGAACCGGGTTTAATCCCAGGCAGTTTTGCAGCCGGCCACCACCGGGAGACCCATGAGGTTGTGAACAATTGGCCCAGCGTCGTCCTGGTTATGGGAGGGTGATCTGGTGATCTGTCATCATTGGGTTTGCCCCAGAAAATACACAATAATGTTGTTGCTTGGTGGCATCTTTTATGGGGTTAGCTGAAGCCCTAGCTAGCTAGCTAGTTTGCTTGATTAGTTAGCAGGGCTCATACAGTAGCTAGCCAGTTCAAAACATTATTGAAAACAAGCTGGCATCATGCATCAAACATGTCGTCAAGTTTGCTTGCATCGCAGTGCTAGCTGTGCCACTAGTGATTCGAGTCCTGGCTCTGTCGCAGCCGGCGGTGATCGGGAGACCCATGGGGCAGTACACAATTGGCCCAGCGTCGTCCTTGTTAGGGGAGGGTTTGGCCGGCACGGATGTCCTTGTCCCATCGCGCACTAGCGAGTCCTGTGGCGGGCCGGGCGCAGTACACGCTGTAGTGGTTCCTCCGACACATTGGTGCGGCTGGCTTCCGGGTTAAGTAGGCATTGTGTCAAGAAGAAGTGCCATTGGGTTGTGTTTCGGAGGACGCACGCCTCTCGATCCTTGCCTCTCCCGAGTTCGTACAGGAGTTGCAGCGATGAGACAAGACTGTAACTACCAATTGGATACCACGAAATTGGGGGAGAAAAAGGGTTAAAAAATAAATACAAGTTTTTGATTATGCATTAGCTAGCAGGGATCAAACCTGTCTTCAGGTGCAACGTTAGCTGTGCAAGTCATACTCTCACATTACTTGTTAGGGAGGGGCTATGTATTTAGCTACTTACATCACAGTATCATAGCATCGGCTCTCGGACCAACCCAACCGGCTACGAGACAGCTTCTATGCTGCCCCCTATCCTAAAAAAGTGAATATTTTCAAAATTCTATAAGGTCTGTCAAATTGGTTGTTGATCATTGCTAGATAAGTCAAGTTTGCAAGTCTTGCCATAGATTTTTTGCCATAACATTGCCATAACAAAGGAGTTGAATACTTATTGACCCAAGACATTTCAGCTTTTCATTTTTTATTAATTTGTAAACATTCTACAACAGAATTTCTCTTTGACATTATAGGGTATTGTGTGTAGGCCATTTACACAAAAAAATCTCTATTTAATCAATTTTAAATTCAGGCTGTATCACAACAAAATGTGGAAAATGCCAAGAGGTATGAGAACTTTCTGAAGGTACTGTACACATGCGCACGCATGCCGAGACAACGCACACACATGCACGCATGCACACCCATACACACACACACTTTCACACTCATCATATGCTGCTGCTCTGTTCTTTATTATTACTGTCATTCTTGTCTATCCTGATGCTTAGTCACTTTACCTTTATGTACAAATCTACCTCAAATACTCTTTGGGGAAGCTGTTCCAGTGGGCGAGTTCATTTTGTGCAACCCGGTGCCCTGGGTGGGAGGGGTTTACTCATTTTCGACCATTCCATTGGTCCTCCTAAGGAGAGGTCTCCGCCCGCCCGGGGCAGCAGCCACGCAAAGCGAAGTCACCTGGTCTTTTCCCAGACACCACAGTGCAACAACGGAATTGTAATCTAAACGCAACCTTCGTTAACCCGTTATGACACACACACAAGTTCCAAACTCTGGTTTGGACAAGACAGACTTGACCAAAATGTTTTTGACTCGTTGCCACAAAGGGATTAGTTGGGTTTTAGGTAAGGGTGAGAATGTTAAAACGTTTAAATGAAATTGAGATCCTTAACGTTAAGAAAAATGTATGTCGAGGCAAAAACGTAAACAGCATAATATCCGCAACAACTAAGGGCAAGGCTCAACAGCTGTTTTGGTTCCCTAGCTACCATGCTGTGAAAAGCGTGATTTGAACCCGTGCACATGCGCAGATACTGTGTGAGAGTGAAGTGTTGCATGTCAGTATCATGTTCATTGATGATAGGCCCTGTTTTACTGCTGTTTGGAGACATTGGAAGCCAAGAAATTGCAAGATACAGCTTTTGATTGCCTATAGAAAGGCCTAGTGCAGGGCTATTGGAGAAGGTCCCGTAACACATATTTCCTAGGTGGCAAAGGTCCTGATGGAGAATGTAATTTACGGAGTAGTAGCAAACCCCCACCTCACAACCCATGCGACCCCAAACTGTTCACACCCCTCTTGTTGGCGGAGTTGAAATGTTGCCGTTTTAAAGAAAATTTCCCGCAATTCTACACATTTTGTATTGGACATATTTTTTTTTAGCTGTTCTTAAAGCTCATTACCTGCAATTCTATGCATTCTTCCATGTCTTGTGTGTGTTTATGATACCGGGGGTCGATGCCCAATTGAGTCATTTTTCCACATATAATATTTTGGGGTGGGGGGGGGTCTGCGGTCCGTATTGACCCCGCTTTGGTTCCGGATCTGGTCCGCGGTCCGCCAGTTGAGATTGGAGGTCCTGGTGCGTGGTTCTGACTGTTTCCCTGGTGGCCGACTTGCATACTCTGCCCCTCCCCCCTGTCTCCGTCCTCGCTAGCTCAGAGACAACAGGATTGTGTGTCGAGGCACAGATCTGGGGAAGGGTACCAAAAAATGTCTGCATCATTGAAGGTCCCCTCCATTGGCCCACGAAGACTCTTCCTAGAGCTGGTCGCCCGGCCAAATTGAGCAATTGGGGTAGAAGGTCCTTGGTCAGGGAGGTGATCAAGAACCCGATGGTCACTCTGACAGAGTTCCTGAGTTCTTTTGTGGAGATTGGAGAACCTTCCAGAAGGACAATCATCTGCAGCCCTCCACCAATCAGGCCTTTATGGTAGAGTGGCCAGACGGAAGTCACTCCTCAGTAAAAGGCACATGACAGCCCATTTGGAGTTTGCCAAAAGGTACCTAAATAACTCTCAGACCATGAGAAACAAGCTTCTCTGGTCTGATGAAACCAAGATTGATCTCTTTGGCCTGAATGCCAAACTTCACGTCTGTAGGAAACCTGGCACCATCCCTTCGGTGAAGCATGGTGGTGGCAGCATTATGCTGTGGGGATGTTTTTCAGCGTCAGGGACTGGGAGACTACATTGAGAACCATGAACGGAGCAAAGTACAGAGATCCTTGATGAAAACCTGCTCCACAGAGCTCAGGACCTCAGACTGGAGCGAAGGTTCACCTTCCAACAGGACGACCCTAAGCACACAGCCTTGACGATGCAGGAGTGGCTTTGGGACAAGTCTCAATGTCTGAGAGTGGCCCAGCCAGTCCATTCTTGAATCCGATCAAACAAGTCTGGAGAGACCTGAAAATAGCTTTGCAGCAACGCTCCCCATCCAACCTGACAGAGTTTGAGAATCTGCAGAGAAGAATGGGAGAAACTCCCCAAATACAGGTGTGCCAAGCTTGTAGCTTCATACCCAAGAAGACTCAAGGCTGTAATCACTGCCAAAGGTGCTTCAACAAAGTAAAGGGTCTGAATAATTGTGTAAATGTGATATTTTTATTTATTTATATTTAATACATTTGCAAAAACTTCTAAACCTGTTTTGTGTGTAGATTGATGAGAAGAAAAAAATTGAATCAATTTTAGAATAAGGCTGTAATGTAACAAAATGTGGAAAAAGGCAAGGGGTCTTCATACTTTCTGAATGCACTGTAAATGAATAAAAAATGCTAACTTTGCAACTTGGAAATTAGGTACAGTAATGGTAGTACAGGTGCAATGCTTGACCATCTGAAAGGGACGCGCCATGAGACCAACATCATTGCTGGCAGCAGTGCAGCTGCATTGTGGATTCGTATTGAAATATCGTTTTAACGGAAATACGAGAGAAAAATACTGCAGTGTAAACATTACGTTTTTTTCCCTCCATGTCACATTCCTAGTTTTAGGGGAAGTTGCTCTTTAATACTCCCATAACATGATCATACACAACCCCCATTTATAGTCTCACACATTTTAAGTCTCTCTCTATGTTGTGTGTGTGTGCCTATATTTTTGTTCGTCATCCCAGACCCGTCCCTGCAAGGGGCCTTTTGGTAGGCCGTCATTTGTAATAAGAATTTGTTCTCAACTGACTTGCTTAGTTAAATAAAAATAGTCCCGTGTTCCTTCTGGCTACAGATTAGAAAATCATTTCACACGTAAAAAATGGTATTGTTGAATTCCTGCTTTTCCAGGTGTAAATGCTTAGGTATCTTAATGATAATTACCGTCCATATGCCTGTTTTAATTTAGACCCTCCAGCTAGATTGGTGAATAATATCCTTATGTAAAAAATAAATGCGTGGTCCAGGTTTGTGCAAATTTGAGCCTCCTAAGTGGTCCTCGATAAGCCTGTCTGATATAGTGAGCCAAGTATGGGGCCTGTAATGCTATTCAAAATGCGGTACAATTTAGCCGGGCAATAAATTGACTAAAAGTACAGAGAACTGTTGGTAGCATTTTGCCATTAAAGCACAGACGAAAGTGGCAACAATAACACCTGCAATATCCTGGTTATAGTATGGTAATAAGTTATATCCTGGTTATAGTATGGTAATACGTTTTATCCTGGCTATAGTATGGTAATAAGTTATATACTGGCTATAGTATGGTAATAAGTTATATCCTGGCTATAGTATGGTAATAAGTTATATCCTGGCTATAGTATGGTAATAAGTTATATCCTGGCTATAGTATGGTAATAAGTTATATCCTGGCTATAGTATGGTAATAAGTTATATCCTGGCTATAGTATGGTAATAAGTTATATCCTGGCTATAGTATGGTAATAAGTTATATCCTGGCTATAGTATGGTAATAAGTTATATCCTGGCTATAGTATGGTAATAAGTTATATCCTGGCTATAGTATGGTAATAAGTTTTATCCTGGCTATAGTATGGTAATAAGTTATATCCTGGCTATAGTATGGTAATAAGTTATATCCTGGCTATAGTATGGGAATAGGTTATATCCTGGTAAGTTATATGCAGACAAACCACTTCCCTTGTGATGTCAGTCACTGTGCTGTAAAAAAAGATTAGCCCATTTATGACAATCTGATTTTGTCCTCCTGTTAGGACCACATCTACATAAACATGTCTGTCCTGTCCTCAGGAGAATAGGAGGAATGGGCAGGGTGTTGTTGTGGACGGCTCGCATACTGTTGGCGTACATCACAGATTGGCTTGTTACTCAGTCATTTGATTATGTTATTATGTCAGAAACAAGAACCGAACAACCCCTGGCCTTCAAACCAACCTGGTTACAACCACTGACTGCAGTCCAAAGACTTCTTCACCTCGGGCACTCATCTAATACAAGCAATTTTGAAATATCTTCTCTTTGAAATATAATTAATTTATGAGTATTTACATTTGTCTTTTGTCTTCCTCCTGAGCGAAGTGCACGTTGAGACATGTACGAGCTGTAGCCAGATGCATATTTCCGGGGATGCTTGCTGCTTATGGTTACAAGTTTCATAATTGACACCGTAGTTCCTTCAGAGAGATCTAATTAGTAGTGTTCTCTGCCATAGGGATTGGTTGTGGCCTAGAAAGTGTCTGCTATGCTGTGAACCGAAGGACTGCAGAGGAGTATATATATATATATATATATATATGTGTGTTTTTGTCCCCCTCGTTTATTCTTGTGGGCAGAACGTGGTAATGTTGTAGGATTCTTCAGAGTTTCAACTGCGCGGCACCTCTTGTACACATTGTATCCTTGTTCGGAACCTAAGGCACCTGCAATGGATAACTGAAAATGCACACTTGGCCCAAGAGAAAGGCCTAGCCTACATCTGTCATGTCACTGTCCTTAAACACGGTCTGGTCTAAAACCCTTTCTTCCTATCAGTAACAGAAGACAGCTTGCAGGTCAGTACTATGTAATACTTCCTTCCAATACTCCCTGGGTTAGGTCATGATTGTGGAACCAGCTCATCCTATTATTAGCCTGTAGTGTAGTGCTTGGTGTTCTGATGTGAGGATGTAGTCAGTATAGAGGTTAGCTCAGTGTTAATTAAGGCACTCGCACATCACATTTCACACGGTTCTACATGTAAAATCAGTGCGCACTAGTTTCACAAGTTACATTCAGAGGTGCTAAGTACTCTCGACCACCAAATGTTATTGCTGTGTCTGAGCCCTTACACTGTCCTCCACTATCCCCAGGTAGTGATCTAGGGTGAGTTTGGCCTTTAGGATCTTAAATGAATAAGATTCTATGAATGGGGGAAAGATGTGCAACATAAATATTGTCCCATTTACATTATAATTTCTTTATGGTCCCTAACTAAACCCTGAGAAAGGCTTTCCAATGTGAAACCAACTTTGCCACGTTCGCAAACCAGCTGGCAGAATCGAATTGGCGAAAGAAGTTGACTAGCACTAGCTAGTTTAGCTGTCTTCAAGACACAAGACCTGATTAGACTGTTTCAAGTTATCTAGGAGGGTGAGTGACTGTAACTGTGTACTGTTTTGGCAGAGCGAATATACAAACACTTGCCACGTGCGAACACAAGAACCCCCCCCCGTTTGGCTTCAGTCAGGGCCGCTGCGTTTCTTAATGACCAGAAAAAACGAGGCCAAAGTAAGAAGTTCAGCAGACCCCCTTTAAGCCGAGGTGGATAACCTGCACACTTCTCGAGGGCTACAATAGGCAGCGGGCAGTGTGTAGTAGGCACGGTGTAGTAGGCAGCGGGCAGGGTGTAGTAGGCAGGGCTAGGCAGTAGGCAGCGGGCAGTGGGTGTGTAGTAGGCACGGTGTAGTAGGCAGGGGGCTACAGTAGGCAGCGGGCAGTGTGTAGTAGACGGGCAGGGTGTAGTAGGCAGCGGGCAGGGTGTAGTAGGCAGGGTGTAGTAGGCAGGGTGCTACAGTAGGCAGCGGGCAGGGTGTAGTAGGCAGGGTGTAGTAGGCAGGGCTACAGTAGGCAGCGGGCAGTGTGTAGTAGGGGCAGCGGGCGGTGTGTGTAGTAGGCAGCGGGCAGGGTGTAGTAGGCAGGGGGTAGGCAGCGGGCAGGGTGGGTGTAGGCAGGGCAGGGTGTACGCAGCGGGCAGGGTGTGTGTAGTAGGCACGGTGTAGTAGGCAGCGGGCAGGGTGTAGTGTAGCAGGCAGCGGGCAGGGTGTAGTAGGCAGCGGGCAGGGTGTAGTAGGCAGGGCAGGGTACAGTAGGCAGCGGGCAGGGTGGGTGCAGCGGGCAGCGGGCAGCGGGCAGGGGCAGGGCTGCAGCGGGCAGTAGCAGGCAGCGGGCAGGGGCAGCGGGCATGGTGTAGTAGGCAGGGTGTAGTAGAGGCAGCAGGCAGGGTGTAGGCAGCGGGCAGGGTGTAGCAGGCAGCGGGCAGGGTGTAGCGGGCAGGGTGTAGCAGGCGGGCAGGGTGTAGGCAGGCAGGGTGTAGGCAGCGGGCAGGGTGTAGCAGGCAGCGGGCAGGGTAGGCAGCGGGCAGGGGCAGGGCGGGCAGGGCTACAGGGCAGCGGGCAGGGTACAGTAGGCAGGGCTGCAGCGGGCAGGGCAGGTGTAGCGGGCAGCGGGCAGGCAGCGGGCAGGGCAGTAGGCAGCGGGCAGTAGCGGGCAGGGTGTAGCAGGGGCAGGGCTACAGTAGGCAGCGGGCAGGGCTACAGTAGGCAGCGGGCAGGGCTGCAGCGGGCAGGGCTACAGTAGGCAGTGGGCAGGGCTACAGTAGGCAGCGGGCAGGGCTACAGTAGGCAGCGGGCAGGGCTACAGTAGGCAGCGGGCAGGGCTACAGCGGGCAGGGCTACAGTAGGCAGCGGGCAGTGTGTGCTAGGCTAGCCTTCCTTTGTGTTTCAGGTCATTTGGGTAATTAATTGGGGAGGGAGAGAGTCATCTCACCTACTTCTCAAGGTTACAGTAGTTGATTCACACCTTGAAAGCTATGTTAGGTACTCCATATAAAAGTCAATATAGCCTACATGTGTTTTGGCAGCGCAATCAACTGACAATATTTTCTGACACTGACATGTCTTTGAAGGTCAGCATTACCCTTAGCTGTTGGCCTTATTGTGTCCTATCCAATTAATTCCATCATGGGGCATGTTATAAGGACTGGGACTGAGGAACCCCCTTCATCACCTCCCAGAGCAATCTGATATGTAGGCCCCGGTTCTGGCCTTGGAGGACTCATAGAGACCAGGAAACTCATGTGTTCCTTCATTTTTGAAATGGGCACTTGTGTTCTACTATCAGTAAAACCAGCTGATACCCTGACAGCTGTATCTCTCTCCCACCCTCCTGCATGGTCCACATGTCTCGAGGTACCCCTAGGTGGTTAAGTCGCCTCTAAACTAATCTCTCTGTTAAGTTTCAAGTTTTAATGTTAACTACAGTGAAATGTCTTTCTTGCTAGCTCTAACCCCAACAATGAAGTAATCAACAACAATGTAATAGTAAAAACAAAAACCTACAAGATAAAGAAATAAGAACACAATAAAGTAAGTGAGCTGTGTTCAGTGGGGTTTGTAATGACAGACGATCAAATCAAATTCTATTAGTCACGTGCCGAATACAACAGTGAAATGCTTACTTACGAGCCCCTAACCAACAATGCAGTTAAAAAATATGGATAAGGATAAGAAATAAAAGTAATAAGTAATTCAAGAGCAGCAGTAAAATAACAATCGCGAGACTATACATGGGGCACCGGTACAGAGTCGATGTGCGGGGGCACCGCTTAGTTGAGGTAACATATAGGTAGTTATTAAAGTGACTATGCATCGGTGTGGCAGTAGGTAGGATCCCACTTCTGACACCAGCAGGGAGGCATTCCTGACCATGTTTAGTGCTTAGTCTACATTAAATTATTATGCCCAAAGGGTTTGTGTAGCCTCCAATGATACAATTGTGTAACTAAACAGTGTATCTGTCAATCTAGGCTGAACTCTGCCAGACGGTTCATGTTGAGCTGAGGTGGCATGTGTTTCACATTACGCCAAAACAGAAACTCCAGTAATTCGATGTTCTCATCATGCTGGCATTTTGCTTGATGCGTAGCCTTACAGTAGTCATGACCCAACGCCGATCTAATCAGTTTGTCTCGTCCTCTCTCCTCCGCTTTCTTCATATTTGAAGTATCCTGTTTGTATGTTAACCACAGCGAAAGTGAGGCACAGCCTGTTCCGTTTCCAAAACGGCTCGGACTACGTCTACGTCTACGTCCCTGCTACACACCGGACAATGTGAACAATATGAGAAAATCGACTTACTGGAGTTTTTGCGTAATTGTGTGGTCAAAAGTAGTGCACTTTAAAGGGTACCATTTGGGCCGCTCCTCATTTCATGCCCTGGTCTCCTAGTACTTTGGAGGGCTTGGGGGGACGACATAGCTCTTTGAACTCTGATGTCACTGGTGTGCAGTGCAGCAATAAAGTGAATTTATTGCTCCGATGCATGTTTACGTGCTATGTAAGTGATTCCCAGGATTCCAGACATGTTTATGTATTTAGGTACTTGTTAATGATTTAATGGTTGCACCCTCCTTTCGATGATGGGCTGACATATGGCATATATACCAAACATGACAAAATACATGCTTTGGATTCCATTGAAGTCCCCTTGGCTTATTCACATCAGTGGAGACATGGAGACTGAGACTTGAAGGGGTACATTTTCACCTGTAATTTGGGTAATTTACAGGATGTTTTAAAGCTATTTGTGACGTAAATGGCTAAAAAGTTACCTGGATGGTTGACACTTGTTGTAAACCGTATATATTTTTACCTACTGTTTCAGGAAGTGATGTCACTGAGCACTGCCCCGATATGGATGCCTGATGAAGACCTGAGGGTTGAAACGCTGTAGAAAATCACCTGAGAGCATGAACAGCAGTGTGCAGCGTTTCCTTAATGTTTCATGGTTGACGCTTGGGTCCCTCTCGTTAGAAGCTGCTTGGGTCCCTCTCGTTAGAAGCTGCTTGGGTCCCTCTCGTTAGAAGCTGCTTGGGTCCCTCTCGTTAGAAGCTGCTTGGGTCCCTCTCGTTAGAAGCTGCTTGGGTCCCTCTCGTTAGAAGCTGCTTTGGTCCCTCTCGTTAGAAGCTGCTTTGGTCCCTCTCGTTAGAAGCTGCTTGGGTCCCCCTCGTTAGAAGCTGCTTGGGTCCCCCTCGTTAGAAGCTGCTTGGGTCCCCCTCGTTAGAAGCTGCTTGGGTCCCCCTCGTTAGAAGCTGCTTGGGTCCCCCTCGTTAGAAGCTGCTTGGGTCCCTCGTTAGAAGCTGCTTGGAAAGTACACGTTATTTTTGCTTTGGTCCCACCACTGACTGTGCTTTGGTCCCTCCGTTAGAAGCTGCTTGGCACCACTGACTGTGAAGCGGTTTCCCCCCGTTAGGCTGCTTGGGTCACCACTGACTGTAGAAGCGGGTCCCCCGTTAGAAGCTGCGGCATCACTGACTGTGAAGCGGTTTCCTTGGGCGTAGCACCACTGACTGTGCAGCGTTTTTTTGTCGACGGCACCACTGACTGTGCAGCGGTTTCCCCGGGCGACGGCACCACTGACTGTGCAGCGGTTTCCCCGGGCGACGGCACCACTGACTGTGCAGCGGTTTCCCTTGCTAAATTTGTAGCCTAATTTGATCATGTATTTAACGAGGAAGTCCAGTTGAAATGGAGAGTCTCCTATTCAATAGAGACTGAGAAGGCAGCTTTAGTATAAATGTTAGATACTGCTGACGCCGTCAAGTCCTGAGGTCATACAGCCATTTTGAGTTTGAGGGGAAAGGTAGCAGTCTCGACACAGATCCCTTATTACGTGACTAGTGAAAGACTACAACTATCACCCAAGAGATTTTGTATACAATGGAGGAGGGGGGAAGCAGAAGGCCATTCTTTCCCGGTCAGGTCATGTAGTCAGGAAAAACGCTTGGTCCTAAATAATATCATTGCTAAACAACTCTGGTCACGTGGCCATGCAGGGGAAAAAAATCCTATCCACACTTATTACAAGGTCTAACTTGAGGAATATGCTTCCAATAGTGCTGTGAAAACCCATTCCCAGGCCTGACCTAGTGTAACAATACAAGGTGTCTGTCTCTCTCCTGGAGACAGGATTTTTTTGTTGTTACCTCACTGGCCATAAATAATCCCTCTCATGGCTTCCAGATGTTCCCCCTCTCTGTAATGGATGTAGGATCTTCTCTCTCTCCTGTACTTGTTTCTGTTTCAAGTACAGAGAAGGTAGAGCAAATTTACATTGGCACATGTATGCAGGCCAGCACACATGGAGAGGGACTTGTTCAAAAGAACACGCACACCTGCTTACGCACGCAGGCCTAGGCCTAAACACACAGTATTGAAAGCACAAAACGCTACGGTGACGCCCGGTTACCATATTGACCATGACATTAGGTGAATGAACACACTTGTCTTACGCTCTACAGAAGTACAATATTTTCATTCAGCTGCAGTAGTGTCTGTGGGATAATAAACTTCTTCTAATGGACCTGGATCTGTCTGAGGAGCAGCATCTGGGCTAAACCAGTCCGTCTGTGGATTAGTAGGATCCACTCATGTTTTTCCAGTTCTGCATACAGTCACTCACAAATCCTGTGTTTCTGACCACCGGGAAACACTTATATTAGTGACATTGTCAGTCTCGCTCTAGTAATAGTGAACTCCGTTGCTAAGCTCTCGCAAAACCATCAAAGAAAAGCCCTCCAGACAAAGTCACGGTTTGGTTGGATAGTCACGTTTAAAGCACTACAAAATGACGTGTGCCACACCTTGACATAGCAACTGTTGCTATGTTTGGCCGACCTGTATATTTTGATAGTGAAGATAAAGATGTAGAACTGGAAGACCTTTGTCTGAAGCTCGGAGTAAAAAGGGTGTGATGTACATTTCTTCACTCTAGGACAAATCGGCACATGATCGTTGGGTATATCTGAGCGAGACTGGGGCTGCGCGTGTGTGCGTTTGTGTGTATGAGACCATGTGTCTAGGCCTAGTAACTAATCTTGTGTTCAAGTACACTACATCCACACAAATGGTTTCCATTTATAAATCAGACTGATAAACACTCTCGCAAGGCGGCTGTGGGCTTGCCTTTGTAATAAACCTTTCTGCACCAGAATGTATGCTAGGCTCGTTCTGTGGAAATTGACTGCTGTTATTTCTTTCTTAGGCAGTAACTGATATCGTCAGTCCTGGGCTGGCATTTGCTCTGTACACTCCTAGTGAGACACCCTTTAACTACGAGCACCACTGTGCATGTCAGCTTTAAGAAAAGGGAGTTGGGCTACAGTCTCTCTTCAGGCCCTTTGTAGTGGTAGTGGCCTGGCTAGTTTTCTGGGCTTTCCGATAGACTTTCTCATCATCTTGGTGGTTTTGCCAATGTTTGCCTCACTTACCCACTCATCAGTGAACTGCAGTAAGTATCTCCCCTACTCTACTCCGGTACTCTCCTCCCCTACCCCTATCTCTTAGTAGCCCCTACACATGGTAGCAGACTTGGGGTCAGTTGAAGCAAGTCTGATGACCTACATATTAGAAGCTGATCTATGGTCAGTTGTCTTCAATTTCATGACTTTATCAGGTACAGTGTTTATATACAGGGCCTTCAGAAAGTATTCACACCTCTTGACTTTTTTCCATATTTTGTTATGGTACAGCCTTATTCTAAAATTGAATACATAAAACAATTTCCTCAGCAATCTACACGCAGTACCCCATAATTACAAAGCAAAAACAGTTTTTTATAAATGTATTAAAAACAAAAATACCTTATTTAAATAAGTATTCAGACCCTTTGCTATGAGACTCGAAGTTGAGCTCAGGTGCATCCTGTTTCCATTGATCATCCTTGAGATGTTTCCACGACTTGGTTGGAGTCCATCTGTGGTAAATTCAATTGATTGTACATGATTTGGAAAGGCACACACCCGTTTATATAAGGTCCCACAGTTGGCAGTGCATGTCAGGGCAAAACCGAAACCATGAGGTAGAAGGAATTGTCCGTAGAGCTCCGAGACAGGATTGTGTCGAGGCACAGTTCTGGGGAAGGGTACCAAAATAATTATACAGCATTGAAGGTTCCCAAGAACACAGAGACCTCCATCATTCTTAAATGGAAGAAGTTTGGAACAACCGAGACTCTTCCTAGAGCTAGCCAATTTGAGCAATCAGGGGAGAAGGGTCTTGGTCAGGGAGGTGACCAAGAACCCGATCACTATGACAGAGCTCTGTGGAGGTGGGAGAACCTTCCAGAAGGACAACCAGCTCTGCAGCACTCCACCAATTAGGCCTTTATGGTAGACTGACCAGACGGAAGCCTCTCCTCAGTAAAACGCAAATGACAGGCCACTTGGAATTTTCCAAAAGGCACCTAAAGACTCTCAAACCATGAGAAACAAGAATCTCTGGTCTGAAAAAACCAAGATTGAACTTTTTGGCCTGAATGCCGAGCATCACGTCTAGGCTAGGAACCCTGGCACCATCCCTATGGTGAAGCATGGTGGTGGCAGCATCATGCTGTGGGGTTGTTTTTCAGCAGCAGGAACTGGGAGACTAGTTAGGATGAAGGCAAAGATGAACGGAGCAAAGTACAGAGAGATCCTTGATGAAAACCTGCTCCAGAGGTGCTAAGGACCTCAGACTGGGGTGAAGGTTCACCTTCCATCAGGCCAACAAACCTAAGCACATAGCCAGGACAATGCAGGAGTGGCTTCGGGACAAGTCTTTGAATGTCCTTGACTGGCCCAGCCAGAGTCTGGACTTGAACCCAATCTAACATCTCTGGAGAGACCTGAAAATAGCTGTGCAGAGACGCTCCTCATCTAACCTGACAGAGCTTGAGAGGATCTGCAGAGAAGAATGGGAGAAACTCCCCAAATACAAGTGTGCCAAGCTTGTAGCATCATGCCCATGAAGACTCAAGGCTGTAATCGCTGCCAAAGGTGCTTCAACAAAGTACTGAGTAAAGGGTCTGAATACTTCATATTTCTTTTTCTTTTTCAATAAATTAGCAAAAAATGTAAAAATGTTGCCTTGTCATTTTGGGGTATGGTGTGTAAATTGAGAATAATAAAAAAACATTTTTTAGAATAAGGGTGTAACCGAACAATGTGGGGTCTAAATACTTAATGAAAGGCACTGTATACCAGGGGTTTGTACTGGCCAGTGGTTTGCACCGGCCAGGGGTATGTACCGGCCAGTGGTTTGTACCGGCCAGGGGTTTGCACCGGCCAGGGGTTTGTACCGGCCATTGGTTTGTACCGGCCAGGGGTTTGCACCGGCCAGGGGTTTGCACCGGCCAGGGGTTTGTACCGGCCAGTGATTGGCGTGTGATAGCAGAGCTGTGTGCCAGGTAGGGCAGACTGGCTGTCTCCCTGCCATGCCAACTAGGCCTAACTGGCTGGCTGGGAGAAGAGTGGGGGAATAAGGGAGAGGTTGAGCTCTCTGGATGTTTGTTTTATTTCAGCAGGCATTTCCCTTTTTCACAGGGGCCTATGTTTGGAGAATATTTTTCCTGAACAGAGCCAGGTTGAATGTGTGTGAATTCATGGCAACAAGTAAAGTGAGAAGTGTGTGCCAAGCGTCGGCTCGTTCTACTTCCAACAATGTGGACACCGGACATAAGGAAAATGTCAGACTCTTGTGAAATATTTGTTGAAAACCCAGTAATTGCTAATGCCATTTCCCAAATTACTTTCAGTTGTTGAAAAACGCGCACTCTTACAATACAAATAAACACGGAAGGGACATTGGTATTCATCATACCACACAGCAAAACGAAGTAGTAGCCTGTCTGTGTGTTGTAGTAATGAAGTAGTAGACTGTCTGTGTGTTGTAGTAATGAAGTAGTAGACTGTCTGTGTGTTGTAGTAATGAAGTAGTAGCCTGTCTGTGTGTTGTAGTAATGAAGTAGTAGACTGTCTGTGTGTTGTAGTAATGAAGTAGTAGACTGTCTGTGTGTTGTAGTAATGAAGTAGTAGACTGTCTGTGTGTTGTAGTAATGAAGTAGTAGCCCGTCTGTGTGTTGTAGTAATGAAGTAGTAGCCCGTCTGTGTGTTGTAGTAATGAAGTAGTAGCCCGTCTGTGTGTTGTAGTAATGAAGTAGTAGCCCGTCTGTGTGTTGTCGTAATGAAGTAGTAGCCCGTCTGTGTGTTGTCGTAATGAAGTAGTAGCCTATCAGTAAAGGTTGTTGTGGGGTGGTGTTTTGGGCTGGTCTGTTCTCTGTGGATAGTGAGAAGATCAAGGGACTTCCCCTGGCTGGCTGTGACCTTTGCAGGGCCTCTGACAGGGGAGCCAGGGTACTCTGGATCAGCCTGCATTTTGATAACTGGACCAGGCTGGAAGACTAACAAGTGGATGGATGGATGGATGGATGGAATGAATGAATGAATGAATGAATTGCAATTTGATGTGAACCAGGTGTTCTGCTTACACGTGCAAAAGGGTTGACCTAAGCGAAGTGCTCACAGATCTGTAGGCCTAGGTCAAATCCTAACAACTAGACCTATAGGCATTAAATATATCTTTATTATGTTCAATAGAACTTTACATCTCCTACTCCTACAGTATTCCTACCCTGGTGAGCCAACCAACTGGCAGTCTACCTCAGGGTTATTGGAGGATCGATCCAGTAAACAAGGAAGTGGATGAATGGTCTTTCTCCACAAAGTAGGGAAATGCTGCTTGTGTTTTGGCTCTTACCTTTGTGAGTCACATCGTTGACCCACATTGGTCCATTTCTGCCCGGAGTGCTAGGCTAGGGTAAATGTGAGGGTAACAATAGACCATTTTATCACTGCCCTCTGTACATCCGGACCACTGTCATTTACTACAGTCAAAATAATAGATTGACCCTATATCAACCATATCTCAATAGGTTAACCCTATATTTGTTTTATTTATTATTTATTTCACCTTTATTTAACCAGGTAGGCAAGTTGAGAACAAGTTCTCATTTACAATCGCGACCTGGCCAAGATAAAGCAAAGAAGTTCGACACATACAACAACACAGTTACACATGGAGTAAAACAAACATACAGTCAATAATACAGTAGAAACAAGTCTATATACAATGTGAGCAAATGAGGTGAGATAAGGGAGGTAAAGGCAAAAAAAAAAGGCCATGGTGGCAAAGTAAATACAATATAGCAAGTAAAACACTGGAATGGTAGATTTGCAGTGGAAGAATGTGCAAAGTAGAAATAAAAATAATATATATAATATTAACCCCTCAGCATACAGGGCTTGACAGCCTGGAAGAGAGACACCTGATATCACTACTAGTGACACTTGCTTTGTCACATTTTAAATATACAGCAATTTTTTTAAATTCTCAGTTTCATGAATTTAATCTTGATTATACACAATTGTTCGACTTTACGTATTCTCAGGTCAAGTAACATTTTGTATAAATGCCAACCTTTGTATGAAAACCGGCGTAGCCTACACAATATTTACCTACACTACGCACTATTTATAAATGATTCCCCAGAATGCTAACCTCTTTCTCTCCTGCAGCCAAACCCTTCACCTCCATGGTCAAACAGCTGCGCCTACACAAGGAGGACTTTGAGATCCTCAAGGTGATTGGACGAGGAGCCTTTGGAGAGGTAAGCCTATTTTGTGACTTTTTATTGTATGTTAAAAAAAATATATATATTTTTTTTAAATCACCTGGAAGTTTCTTTAATATAAATAATCTTGCAAGTCTTCAGCACAGACCAAAGCATTTTAAGTGTAGCCTCCATAGGGCTTAGAAACAAATACAACAACCAAACAATGCATGCAAATACAATATAGTCAAGGAATTCAGTCCTAAACATTTTTTTAAATTTAGGAAATCTGTTCCCAAGTTTTCACACAAATAAAATATATGTGATGGTGTCTCAATGTAATATAGGTATGAAATTATTGTTATCTTCAAATACAATCCATTTTTTTTGTTTCAATTTGCAGGGGGAACAAATGATTATCAATATTTTCTGAGTTATCTACCCCTGCTCTGTGATTTCAGCAGCAAGGCCAGCCGCTAGGCTACATGCTATCTGCATGACTCAACATGTAAGAGAATCGTTTGTTCTCTTCACCATCATTGTGGAAGAAGAAAATACTTATTAAAAAAATGGAACTGAAACCAACCCTTTATTTTTCTTATTCACAGCTTGGGGGCCTGAGTTGAAATATCGTTTTTTTATTACGTCTTCTATTGTGTGTGATCTCAAACCTGGGGAATGTTGGTGAGCTAGGCAGGTAGCTAGCGATGGCAGCAGAAACTCAGCTATGTAAGGTTTCATGATCTGTGACACATGGTTGTTGTATATTATAGTTTGTTAGGTTAGCTGCTGTGCTGCTGAGTGACCTGGGATCAAATACTATTTGAAATGATTTCAAATACTTGATCTGTGGTTGATTGAGCTTGCCTGGCTTCATACACCAATGGAATAGTTCCAAACCGGCAAACTCTACCCATCTGCCACCCCAGGCAGGCTAGAGCAAAAGCTCAAAGTATTGGAAAGACTTGGAATATTGTTTGAACCCAGGTGTGGTGGAGCATGTTGGTTGGCGCTATGCCCAGTGCTGAGTTCACTATGGCCTCTTTCAGACCCTTTTTATTAGGGTTTTATTTCACGGTGAGTGGAAGAACAACATGGTTGTGCCCCAGCCCTGGTCCCTAGCCCAGTACCAGACTACAGCCTCACGGTTGATTGCCTCTACTTATTGTATTTATGATATAGGATCTGTGTTTACTGTGTCTCCTCTAGCAGCTTGTGTTGAAGAGGCCTAAGTCTCTGTGCCTTCTGTGCTGTGTCAACAGGCCCAGATCTGCCAGTTTATTTCATAAAGCCTAGTAACTGTAGCCTACATGCTAATCAAAGCGTTTGAGTTAGCTAGAAAAAAGTGGCTGGATTTGTGTAATTAATTAGTTCCATTTAAAAGTATTTACATTCACAACAACAGTTTCCAGTGGTCAGCAGGCAAAGACTGTAGGATTAGATCTACTTAATGATAATGAGGTCATTATGATTTGAAAGGTCTCTGGCCAGAGGTCCCTCTTATGTCATTCCAGTGGAACGCCATCATAGTGTAACTGAAAGGTTATCTACCATTTTATTTTGTATTTAACCTTTATTTAACTAGGCGGTTTAGAACAAATTCTTATTTACATGGACGGCCTACCAAAAGGCCTCCTGAGGGGACAAAATAAATAAAATACAGTATAAATATAGGACCAAACACATCACAACAAGGCACAACACTACATAAAGAGACCTAAGATGACAACATAACAGCAAAACATGACAACACAGCATGGTAGAAACACAACATAACAACATGGTAGCAACACAAAATCATGGTACAAACATTGGGCAAAGTCAACAGCACAAAGGTCAAGAAGGTAGAGACAAACATACATCATACAAAGCAGCCACAACTGTCAGTAAGAGTGTCCATGATTGAGTCTTTGAGCGACCCAGGGATGTGTGTACTTTGGGGACCTTTAACATAATGTGACTGGCAGAATGGGTGTTGTATGTGGAGGATGGATCTCTCAGATAGGGGGGAGTGAGACCATTCACATCTACTGATTACCGCCTTTCCCAGGGAGGAGTTTAGCAGAATTCCAGAAAATATCTCAGGTTTTTCAGAAATCCCATTTTGAGGCTGTTTATTCTCTTCTGTTTAAGGAATCCACCTATTGGTATTTCTGAAAATTGTTCCCAAAGTTCCCAGTTTTTTTCTCTCAGACATACCAGTTGGAGTTAATACCAGTTAACCAGGGAGGGAATTCTCAAAATGGGATTTCTGAAAAAGCTGGGATATTTGGGAAAGGTTCAGGAAAAATGGTAAACTCTACGGAAGAGTAAGAAGTGGGAAGCTGTGTGAACTGAAAACAGAGGTGAAAGAGGACATTTATGAGCAGGGTCTTCTCATAGTCAGCTGGGAGAGAGACCACGCCTGTCTGTTCGTTGGGAGAGAGATTTAGGTGTCTGCGTGATGTTTCGGCTCTCCTGATTAATTGCTTTTATAACACTACAGCTGTCGTACATGTCAAGCGCCGACACATGTCTGAGTGGAGAAAGCTAAGAAAACGGGGTGGGGGGGATTACACACGCTATACACAGGGACACTGCCAAGAAGCTTCCCCCCTCTCCTCCCACATCAGACCAGCAGGAGAAACCCAAACAGCAGAATGTTGTCATTGTGTTGAATTTAGCATTCTCCTTATTCTTTTTCATCTCAGACTCCAATAAGGCCGAGTGTGTTTTTTATTGTGAGTGTTGCATGTACTCTCGTGTGTGTGTGTGTGTGTGTGACTGTGAGGATGATTGGTGGTTTAAATTCCTTCCGTGGTGGAGGAGGGAGTTGTGGGGAAGCTTAAGTGAAGAACGCTTTCTCCGGTGTCCTCTGGCTGGCAGGCCGGAGGGAAGAATCCTGCTAGCTGAAGTCCTCTGGCCTCGCTACAGTTGCAACTCAACTCGTTTTAGGAATGCTCTTTACTACACTCATGTCTAACAATGGGGGCTGAATGTGGCTGTGTTAGAGACGTTATCACTTAACAGTAGTTTAGCCAGCTAGCTTTCCTATCCTTGCTGCAAACGCATTGTAATGAGTGTTATCTGTGCTGCCATGCGGCTATGGCACGTTGAGGCCCTTGAGCTGAAAGATCCCAGCTGTGTGTGTCTCAGGGGACACTACCTTCATGTCCTAAGTCACTTCCTGTCCACCTTCCTTTCTCTTCCCCTCCACTTCTCCTCCTCTAGCTCTATGGCTGTGTTTCATTCCACAAAGATGCTCACTTCCCTTCTGCCCTCGTTCACTCCCCTTTCCTGATCTAACAGGAGTGGGTCATGTTCAGTAGGGAGAAAACGTTCCGGAACTGAGCGGGTTTATTTCCCATGGTTTGCCCTATTGAACATGACAGGAAAGATGTAATTAATTTGGTGGATGGAAACTTTCTCTCCTCACTCTCCTTCTCTCCCATGCTTCCTGTAGGTTGCTGTGGTTAAGGTGAAGAATGCAGACAAGGTGTTCGCCATGAAGATCCTCAATAAGTGGGAGATGCTGAAGAGAGCTGAGGTGAGTTCTGGCTAGTAACAACAACCGCCATAGCATTACAGCAGTGTTAAATGCTAACAACCGCCATAGCATTACACTAGGACTAAATGCTAACAACCGCCATAGCATTACACCGTTACAGCAGCGCTAAATGCTAACAACCGTCGTAGCATTACAGCAGGGCTAAATGCTAACAACTGCCGTAGCATTACAGCAGGGCTAAATGCTAACAACTGCCATAATGTTACAGCAGCTCTAAATGCTAACAATCGCGATAACATTAGAGCAGGGCTAAATGCTAACAACAGCAATAGTATTATAGCATTTGCTACTCTGGGCTAAATACTAACAACAGCCATAGCATTACAGCACTACTCAGGGCTGGATACTAAGTTGAGTTAGCATTATGTAACTCCTTGGCTTTTCCATAAACATTGCATTAAACATTCAATGCAAAATGTTCATATAATTGTCAGTTACATGTGCATGTCTCAAGTTTAGAATATTAAATGTGAATTTGAATACATAACTTAATTAAACTTTAGAACCTATTTTCAGTATGAGAGAGCGATCATGTGGTGTGTGTTCAGTGTATTTACATTTTAGTCATTTAGCAGACGTTCTTATCCAGAGAGACTTACAGCAGCAATTAGGGTTAAGTGCCTTGCTCAAGGGCACATCAACAGATTTTTCACCTAGTTGGCTTGGGGATTCGAACCAGTGCACTCAGTATATCTGTTGCTGCTGTGCTTTTCTTTTAATTGGCAGCTGTTCACAGTGGTCTGTGTGTGTGTGTGTCTGTGTAGCCGTTCCCAGTGGTCCCCTGGGCTTGCAGTTTTCATACTGACCTCCCCACTGTGTCTGGCTGTCTCTGGACATGGGAAACTGTCTGCAATATCAACGCAACTCTCAAACCCATGTCCTCATTAATGTACCCCATGACATAGTCTAGCTACAGGTTGTTCATACAGATGGAAATAGATGAATTTGACTATTTTATAAGTTTGTTAGAAAGTGTAATTGAATTGAAAATACTTAATTGACCCCTAAAGGATCTGAAACGGTGTTTCCCACATAAAGATAGAAATACAATCTATTAATTCTATGGTTGTCCACCACTAGCAGACACAGGAATTCAGTACACACACAGGTTGGACCGAAGTGTGATGGACCGAAGTGTGTGCCAATGAGAGTAGCTACAGTACATTCCATTCATTCTGTTTATATAATGATTACCCTTTTGACCTCTCCCTCAGACGGCGTGTTTCCGGGAGGAGCGGGACGTGCTGGTGAACGGGGACAGCCAGTGGATCACCACCCTGCACTACGCCTTCCAGGACGACAACTTCCTGGTAAGATCTCCACTAACTTCCCCTCTATTCATATAGGTTTCAATATATGGTATGTCTGCATCCCAAATCGTAACCTATTGCCAATAGGACTCTGGTCAAAAGTATGACCACTGATTTTAAGGGGTGTAAAGGGTTGCGTCCAAATGGCATAGGGTACTGGTCAAAAGTAGTGCAATATATAGGGAAGAGGGTTCCATTTGGGATGAACACAAGCTGTGAAGAGGCCGAAATTAATAGTATGATGACGGTTGACGGTAAAGGAGGGAGGGATGGGTGGTTGACGGTAAAGGAGTGAGGGATGGGTGGTTGACGGTAAAGTAGGGAGGGATGGGTGGTTGACGGTAAAGGAGGGAGGGATGGGTGGTTGACGGTAAAGGAGGGAGGGATGGGTGGTTGACGGTAAAGGAGGGAGGGATGGGTGGTTGACGGTAAAGGAGGGAGGGATGGGTGGTTGACGGTAAAGGAGGGAGGGATGGGTGGTTGACGGTAAAGGAGGGAGGGAGGGATGGTTGACGGTAAAGGAGGGAGGGAGGGATGGTTGACGGTAAAGTAGGGAGGGAGGGGATGGTTGACGGTAAAGTAGGGAGGGATGGGTGGTTGACGGTAAAGTAGGGAGGGAGGGGTGGTTGACGGTAAAGGAGGGAGGGAGGGGTGGTTGACGGTAAAGTAGGGAGGGATGGGTGGTTGACGGTAAAGTAGGGAGGGATGGGTGGTTGACGGTAAAGGAGGGAGGGAGGGGGTGGTTGACGGTAAAGTAGGGAGGGAGGGGTGGTTGACGGTAAAGTAGGGAGGGAGGGTGGTTGACGGTAAAGTAGGGAGGGAGGGATGGGTGGTTGACGGTAAAGGAGGGAGGGATGGGTGGTTGACGGTAAAGGAGGGAGGGAGGGGTGGTTGACGGTAAAGTAGGGAGGGAGGGGTGGTTGACGCTAAAGTAGGGAGGGATGGGTGGTTGACGCTAAAGTAGGGAGGGATGGGTGGTTGACGGTAAAGTAGGGAGGGATGGGTGGTTGACGGTAAAGGAGGGAGGGAGGGGTGGTTGACGGGGAAGGAGGGAGGGAGGGAGGGATGGATGGTTGGTTGGTTGACTGTAAAGGAGGGAGGGAGGGATGGATGGTGGACCAAAAAGACTAAGGAGAAAGAGGGAGGCCTGAAGAAAGTAAAGATGGAGGGAGGAAGTGGGGGGACACTAGAGGAATACAGAGAATGTTACTTGCACACTATTATACAGTATTATTATTACTACTACTTGTCAGAGAGATTTATTCTCTCCTCCCCTCTCTCGGCAGTACCTGGTGATGGATTATTATGTGGGTGGGGACCTTCTCACCCTGCTTAGTAAGTTTGAAGACAGGTTGCCGGAGGACATGGCAAGATTCTACCTGGCTGAGATGGTGCTGGCCATCGACTCAGTGCACCAACTGCATTACGTCCACAGGTGAGTCAGACGGACAGACGGAGACGGACGGACAGACGGAGAAAGACAGGGAGGACGGGACGGAGTTGACGGAAAGGAAGGAGGGATGGATGACGGACGGACAGACGGAGACAGGAGACAGACGGAGATGGGACGGACAGACGGACACGAGGCAGACAGACGGGACAGACAGACACGGACGGACAGAGGGAGACATGGATGGTGGACAGACAAAAAGACTAACGGAGAAAGAGGGAGGCCTGAAGAAAGTAAAGATGGAGGGAGGAAGTGGGGGGACACTAGAGAAATACAGAGAATGTTACTTGTACACTATTATACAGTATTATTATTACTACTACTTTGTCAGAGAGATTTACTCGGAGACCTCCCCGGACTCTCGGCAGTACCTGGTGATGGATTATTATGTGGGTGGGGACCTTCGGACAGACTGCTTAGTAAGTTTGAAGACAGGGAGACGGAGGACATGGCAAGATTCAGACCTGGCTGAGATGGTGCTGGACGGACATCAAAGACAGACACGGTGACGGACGGACAGACGGAGACAGACGTGAGTCAGACAGACACGGACGGGGACGGACGGAGACGGAGACAGACAGACAGACGGAGGGACGGACGGGGACGGAGACGGACGGAGACGGACGGGGACGGAGACGGACGGAGACGGACGGGGACGGAGACGGACGGAGACGGACGGGGACGGAGACGGACGGGGACGGACGGAGACGGACGGGGACGGACGGAGACGGACGGACGGGGACGGACGGGGACGGACGGGGACGGAGACGGACGGACGGGGACGGACGGACGGGGACGGCGACAGGGAGACGGACAAGGTGACAGGGAGACGGGACGGGACAGGGAGACGGACAGGGCGGAGACGGACAGACGGCGATAGGGAGACGGGACGGAGACAGGGGAGGGGGGACGGGACAGGGAGACGGACGGACAGACGGAGACAGGGAGACGGGGACAGGAGACGGACAGACGGAGACAGGGAGACGGGACGGAGACAGGGAGACGGACAGACGGAGACGGGAGACGGACGGAGACAGGGACGGACAGACGGGGACAGGGAGACGGAGAGGGGAGACAGGGAGGACAGACGGAGACAGGGAGACGGACGGAGGGAGACAGGGAGACGGACAAGAGGGAGACGGGGAGACGGACAGAGGGAGACAGGGGGGGACGGAGACAGACGGAGGGAGACGGGGACAGACGGAGACGGAGGGGACGGACGGGGACCAAGGACGGACGGAGGGAGACGGGGGGACGGACGGAGGGAGACGGGGGACGGAGACGGAGGGAGACGGAGACCGACGGACGGACGGAGAGGGGGGAGAGACGGAGACGGAGGGACGGAGACGGGACCAGCGGACGGACGGGGAGACGGAGGGAGACGGAGGGAGACGGACGGGAGACGGGAGACCGACGGAGACGGAGACGGAGACGGGGAGACGGACGGACGGACGGGGAGACGGACGGAGACGGGAGACGGACGGACGGACGGGAGACAGACGGACGGAGACGGAGACCGGCAGACGGACGGAGACGACCGGCAGACGGACGGACGGGAGACGGGGACGGACGGAGGGAGACGGGGACGGACGGACGGAGGGAGACGGGGGACGGAGGGAGACGGGGACGGACGGGAGGGAGGGGACGGACGGACGGGGAGACGGGGCGACGGACGGACGGAGACCGACGGACGGAGGGACGGAGGGGGAGGGGCGACGGACGGACGGAGGGAGACGGGGCAGACGGAGACGAGAGGGAGACGGGCGGAGGAGACGGAGGGAGACGGGAGACGGGGGACGGAGACGGAGGGACAGACGGAGACGGAGACGGAGACGGAGACGGAGACGGGGGAGACGGACGGAGACGGAGACGGAGACGGACAGACTGAGACGGACAGACGGAGACGGACAGACTGAGACGGACAGGAGACGGACGGACTGAGACGGACAGACTGAGACGGACAGACTGAGACGGACAGACGGACGGACAGACGGAGACAGGGAGACGGACGGACGGAGCGGAGACAGGGAGACGGACAGACGGAGACAGGGACGGGGGAGACAGGGACGGACAGACGGGAGACAGGGAGACGGACAGACGGGACAGGGAGACGGACGGACGGGGACAGGGAGGGCGGACAGGGAGACGGACAGACGGACGGACGGAGACAGGGAGACGGACGGACGGAGACAGGGAGACGGACGGACGGAGACAGACAGACGGACAGACGTAGACAGGGCGGACAGACGGACCGACAGACGGACAGGCGTAGACCGACAGACAGACGGACGGACCGACAGACAGACAGGCGGACGGACCGACAGACAGACAGACGAGACCGACAGACAGACAGACGTAGACCGACAGACAGACGGACCGACAGACAGACGGAGACCGACAGACGGGACCGACAGACAGACGGAGACGGACGGGACAGGGAGACGGACAGACAGACGGAGACAGGGAGACGGACAGACGGACGGGGGAGACGGACAGACAGACGGAGGACGGAGACAGGGAGACGGACGACAGACGGAGGACGGAGACAGGGAGACGGACAGACAGACGGAGACGGGAGACGGACGGACGGAGACAGGGAGACGGACAGACGGAGGGGAGACGGACAGACGGAGACGGGAGACGGACAGACGGAGACAGGGAGACGGACAGACGGAGACAGGGAGACGGACAGACGGAGACAGGGAGACGGGACGGAGGAGACGGGGACGGAGACAGGGAGACGGACAGACGGAGACAGGGAGACGGACAGACGGAGACAGGGAGACGGACAGACGGAGACAGGGAGACGGACAGACGGAGACAGGGAGACGGACAGGACAGGGAGACGGGCAGACGGAGACGGACAGACGGAGACGGACGGACGGAGACGGACGACCGACCGACAGACGGAGACAGACGGAGACAGACGGAGACAGACGGAGACAGACGGAGACGGGGCGGAGACAGACAGACAGACGGAGACAGACAGACGGGCGACAGACAGGACGGAGACCGGCGACGACAGACAGACGGAGACGGGAGACCGACCGACAGACAGACAGACGGAGACCGACCGACAGACAGACAGACGGAGACCGACCGACAGACCGACAGACGGAGACCGACAGACCGACAGACGGAGACCGACAGACGGACCGACAGACAGACGGACGGAGACCGACAGACAGACGGACGGACAGACAGGGGCGGAGACCGACAGGACGGACGGAGACGGGGCGGACGGACGGACACGGAGACGGGGCGACGGAGACGGACGGAGACGGGACCGACGGACCGGACGGACGGATGGAGGACGGACCGGACGAGACAGACGGAGACAGTCGGAGACAGACGGAGACAGACAGTCTCATTAGTCCAAGTCACCTGTATGACCACTGAAATAGTTGGTTCCTTTGTGGCTCTAAATAAAAGTACTCCCAATATTCCCTCAATGAAGCAGAGAGAAATGTCCCTCCTTAATGAAGCAGAGGGAAATGTCCCTCCTTAATGAAGCAGATAATTTTTTACCTATTATTTAACTAGGCCAGTCAGTTAAGAACAAATTCTTATTTACCATGACAGCCTACCCTGGTCAAACCCGGATGACGCTGGGCCAATTGTGCGCCGCCCTATGGGACTCCAAATCACGGCCGGTTGTGATACAGTCTGGAATCAAATCAAAGGGTCTATAGTGACGCCTCTAGCACTGAGATGCATTGCCTTAAACGGCTGCACCAATCGGGAGCCCATAACCTCACTACCGGTTAAAGGTTTTAGAACACCTACTCATTCAAGGGTTTTTCTTTATTTTTACTGTTTTGTACATTGTAGAATTATAGTGAAGATATCAAAACTATGAAATAACACACATGGAATCATGTAGTAACCAAAAAAGTGTTAAACAAATCAAAATATATCTTATATTTGAGATTCTTCAAGCCACCCTTTGCCTTGATGACAGCTTTGCACACTCTTGGCATTCTCTCAAACAGCTTCACCTGGAATGCTTTTCCCACTGTCTTGAAGGAGTTCCCACATACTGAGCACTTCAGTCTGCTTTTCCTTCATTCTGCTATCCGACTCATCGCAAACCACCTCAATTGGGTTGTAGTCAGGTGATTGTGGAGGCCAGGTCATCTAATGCAGCGCTCCATCACTCTCCTTATTAGTCAAATAGCCCTTACACAGCTTGGAGGTGTGTTTTGGGTAATTGTCCTGTTGAAAAACATATGATAGTCCCACTAAGCCCAAACCAGATGGGATGGTGTATTGCAGCAGAATGCTGTGGTAGCTATGCTGGTTAAGTGTGCCTTGAATTCTAAATAAATCGCTGACAGTGTCACCAGCAAGCACCCCCACACCACAACACCACCTCCTCCATGCTTCACGGTGGGAACCACACGTGCGGAGATGATCCATTCACCCACACGCGTCTCACAAAGACAGAGGTTGGAACCAAAAATCTCCAATTTTGACTCCAGACTAAAGGACAAATTTCCACCGGTCTAATATCCATTGCTTGTGTTTCTTGGCCCAAACAAATCTCTTCTTATTATTGGTGTCCTTTAGTAGTGGGTTCTTTGCAGCAATTCAAATCAAATCAAAGTTTATTTGTCACGTGCGCCGAATACAACAGGTGTAAACCTTACAGTGAAAATGCTTACTTACAGGCTCTAACCAATGGTGCCAAAAATAGGTATGTGTGTGTGTGTGTGTAGGTAAGTAAAGAAATAAAACAACAGTAGAAAGACATTTGAAAAAAGAGTAGCAAGGCTATATACAGACACCTGTTAGTCAGGCTTATTGAGGTAGTATGTACACCTAGGTATCGTTAAAGTGACTGTGCATATATGATGAACGGAGAGTAGCAGAAGCGTAAAAAGAGGGGTTGCCGGGTGGTGGGACACAATGCAGATAGCCCGGTTAGCCAATGTGCGGGTACATACCAATTTAGGTAGTATGTACATGAATGTATAGTTAAAGTGACTAAGGATATAAGATAAAACAGAGAGTAGCAGCAGCGTAAAAGAGGGGTTGGGGGGAGGCACACAATGCAAATAGTCTGGGTGACCATTGGTTACCTGTTCAGGAGTCTTATGGCTTGGGGGTAAAAACTGTTGAGAAGCCTTTTTGTCCTAGACTTGGCACTCCGGTACCACTTGCCATGCGGTAGTAGAGAGAACAAAGTCTATGACGGGGGTGGCTGGGGTCTTTGACAATTTTTAGGGCCTTCCTCTGACACCGCCTAGTGTCAAGGTCCTGGATGGCAGGCAGCTTTGCTCCAGTGATGTACTGGGCCGTACGGACTACCCTCAGAAGTGCCTTGCGGTCGGAGGCCGAGCAATTGCCGTACCAGGCAGTGATGCAACCGGTCAGGATGCTCTCGATGTTGCAGCTGTAGAACCTTTTGAGGATCTCAGGACCCATGCCAAATCCTGAGGGGGAATAGGCTTTGTTGTACCCTCTTGATGACTGTCTTGGTGTGTTTGGACCAATCTAGTTTGTTGTTAATGTGGACACCAAGGAACTTGAAGTTCTCAACCTGCTCCATTACAGCCCCGTCGATGAGAATGGGGGCGTGCTCGGTCCTCCTTTACCTGTAGTCCACAATCATCTCCTTAGTCTTGGTTACGTTGAGGGATAGGTTGTTATTCTGGCACCACCCTTCTAGGTCTCTAACCTCCTCCCTATAGGCTGTCTCGTCGTTGTCGGTGATCAGGCCTACCACTATTGTGTCGTCAGCAAACTTGACGATGGTGTTGGAGTCATGCCTCGCCATGCAGTCGTGGGTGAACAGAGAGTACAGGAGGGGACTGAGCACGAACCCCTGGGAGCTCCAGTGTTGAGGATCAGTGTGGCAGATGTGTTGCTACCTACCCTTACCACCTGGGGTTGGCCTGTCAGGAAATCCAGGATCCAGTTGCAGAGGGAGGTGTTTAGTCCCAGGATCCTTAGCTTGATGATGAGCTTTGAGGGTACTATGGTGTTGAACGCTGAGCTGTAGTCAATGAACAGCATTCTCACATAGGTGTTTATTTTGTTCTGGTGGGAAAGGGCAGTGTGGAATCCAATAGAGAATGCGTCATCTGTGGATCTGTTTAGGCGGTATGCAAATTGGAGTGGGTCTACGGTTTCTGGGATAATGGTGTTGAAGTGAGCCATTACCAGCCTTTCAAATCACTTAATGGTTACGGATGTAAGTGCTACGGCTCTGTAGTTATTTAGGCAGGTTGCCTTTGAGTTCTTGGGCACAGGGACTATGGTGGTCTGCTTGAAGCATGTTGGTATTACAGACTCAATCAGGGACATGTGCCAGCACATGCCCGGAGGTGTCAGCACATGCCCGGAGCACATGTCCTGGTAATCCGTCTGGCCCCGCAGCCTTGTGTATGTTGACCTGTTTAAAGGTCTTACTCACTTCGGCTACGGAGAGCGTGATCACACAGTCGTCCTGAACAGCTGATGCTCTCATGCATGCCTCAGTGTTGCTTGCCTCGAAGCGAGCATAGAAATGATTTAGCTCGTCTGGTAGGATCGTGTCACTGGGCAGCTCGCGGCTGTGCTTCCCTTTGTAGTCTGTAATAGTTTGCAAGCACTGCCACATCCGACGAGAGTCGGAGCCGGTGTAGTATGATTCAATCTTAGCCCTGTACTGATGCTTTGCCTGTTTGATGGTTCGACGCAGGGAATAGAGGGATTTCTTGTTAGCTTCCAGGTTAGAGTCCAGCACCTTGAAAGCGGCAGCTCTACCCTTTAGCTCAGTGCGAATGTTGCCTGTAATCCATGGCTTCTGTTTGGGGTATGTACTAGAGGTCGATCGATTTTATGATTTTTCAACGCCGATACCGATTTATTGGAGGACCAGAAAAAGCCGATGCCGATTTTTTTAAAAAATTTTTTATTTTTTACATTTTATTAGTAGTACCTTGCTCAGAAAATGATAACATATGAAAGCTGGTGGTTCCTTTTAACATGAGTCTTCAATATTCCCAGGTAAGAAGATTTAGGTTGTAGGAATTATAGGACTATTTCCCTCTATACCATTTGTATTTCATTAACCGTTGACTATTGGATGTTCTTATAGGCACTTTAGTATTGCCAGTATAACAGTATAGTTTCCGTCCCTCTCCTCGCTCCTCCCTGGGTTCGAACCAGCAACACAACGACAATTAGCGAGCGCTAACTAGCTAGCCATTTCACTTCGGTTACACAAGCCTCATCTCGGCAGTTGATAGGCTTGAAGTCATAAACAGCGCAATGCTTGACGCACAACGAAGAGCTGCTGGCAAAACGCACGAAAGTGCTGTTTGAATGAATGTTTACGCGCCTGCTTCTGCCTACCACCGCTCAGTCAGATACTTGTATGCTCAGTCAGATTATATGCAACGCAGGACATGCTAGATAATATCTAGTTCTGCCCCTGAACAAGGCAGTTAACTAACTGTTCCTAGGCCGTCATTGAAAATAAAAATGTGTTCTTAACTGACTTACCTAGTTAAATAAAGATTAAATAAAGGTGTAAAATTTTGGGGGGGGCAAATCGGCGCCCCAAAATACCGATTTCCAGTCACTGTGGGGATGACGTGCTCAATGCACTTATTGATAAAGCCAGTGACTGATGTGGTGTATTCCTTAATGTCATCGGAAGAATCCCGGAACATGTTCCAGTCTGATAGCAAAGCAGTCCTGTAGTTTAGCATCTGCTTCATCTGACCATTTTATAGACCATTTTATAGACCGAGTCACTGGTGTTTCCTGCTTTAATTTTTGTGTGTAAGCAGGAATCAGGAGGATAGAGTTGTGGTCGGATTTACCAAATGGAGGGAGAGCTTTGTACGTGTGTCTGTGTGTGGGGAGTACAGGTGATCTAAAATTGTTTTTCCTCTGGTTGCACATTTAACATTTTGATAGAGATTTGGTAGAACTGATTTAAGATTCCCTGCATTAAAGTCTCCGGCCACTAGGAGCGCCGCCTCTGGGTGAGTGGTTTCCTGTTTTCTTATTTCCTTATACAGCTGACTGAGTGCGGTCTTAGTGCCAGCATCCGTCTGTGGTGGTAAATAAACAGCCATGAATAGTATAGCTGAGAACTCTTTAGGCAAGTAGTATGACCTGCAGTTTATCACAATATACTCAACTTCAGGCGAGCAAATTCTAGAGACTTCCTTAGATTTCGTGCACCAGCTGTTGTTTATAAATATGCACAGACCCCCCCCGTCTTACCGGAGTGTGCTGTTCTATCCTGCCGGTGCAGCGTGTATCCCGCTAGCTGTATATCCATGTCATCATTCAGCCACGATTCCGTGGAACATAGGATATTACAGTTTTTGATGTCCCGTTGGTAGGATATTCGTGATCTTACCTTGTCTAGTTTATTGTCCAATGATTGCACGTTGGCGAGTAATATTGACGGTAACGGCAGCTTTCCTAGTTGTCTTCTGCGGGTCCGGATGAGGCATCCGCCTCTTCGTCCTCTGCGTCGCTTCCTCTTGCAAATAATTGGGATGTCTGCCCTGTGGGGTGTTTGGAGAATATCTTGTGAGTCCTGCCTGGTGCTGTTGTTGTTGAAGAATTCTTCGTCTAATCCGAGGTGAGTGATCGCTGTCCTGATATTCAGAAGCTCTTTTCTGCCGTAAGATACGGTTGGAGAAACATTATTTACAAAATGAAGGCCTGATTCACACACTCTCCTCTTAACAGTTGATGTTGAGATGTGTCTGTTACCTGAACCCTGTGAAGTATTTATTTGGGCTGCAAGTTTGGAGGCTGGTAACTCAAATGAACTTATCCTCTGCAGCAGAGGTAACTCTGGGTCTTCCTTTCCTGTGGTGGTCCTCATGAGACCCAGTTTCATCATAGCACTTGATGGTTTTTGCGATTACACATGAAGACACTTTCAAAGTTCTTGAAATTTTCCGGATTGACTGACCTTGATGTCTTAAAGTAATGATGGACTGTCATTTCTCTTTGCTTATTTGAGCTGTTCTTGCCATTATATGGACTTGGTCTTTTACCAAATAAGGCTATCTTCTGTATACCATCCCTACCATGTCACAACACAACTGATTGGCTCAAATGCATTAAGAAGGGAAGAAATTCTACAAATGAACTTTTAAGAAGGCACACCTGTTAATTGAAATGCATTCCAGGTGACTACCTCATGAAGCTGGTTGAGAAAATGCCAAGAGTGTGCAAAGCTGTCATCAAGGCAAAGGGTGGCTAGTTTGAAGAATCAAAATATAAAATATATTTTGATTTGTTGAACACTTTTTTTGTTTACTACATGATTCCAAATGTGTTATTTCATCATTTTGATGTCTTCACTATTATTCTACAATGTTGAAAAATAAAAAACCCTTGAATGACTAGATGTTCTAAAACGTTTAGTGTATATGTAAGGTCACATTTACTGGGTTGTATGAAAGAAAATAACTCTAAAAATAGATGTTTTGTGGTGGTCCCCTGACTGATGCCCTGGCTGTGAGGGAGTTTTGTCATAAGGGACGCGACAGCCAATAGGAGAAGCCCTCTGCCTCCAAGGCTGTGTGGTAGGAACCACTCTTCCCTCTGACACACAGGAAGTGGTCACCAGGCCTCATCTACATAATGACAGTGTTGACACTGAAGAAGCCTCAGATGAACGATTTGAGAGAGAAAGAGCCCAGGGGCTAGGGTGTGCCGTGCTGGCCCTATAGTAACATTGATTGTCCCATAGCACAGCAGCAGTATAGACTCAGTGTCGAGATGGGGACCCACTAATTGTATGGTGTTTTACGTGGAATCGGGGCGGAGGGGCGGCGGTGGTCGTCTCGTTCCCCTTTGAGGCCCTCTGAGACATTTTGGGCTGGTAATGACAGGGTGTATGTTTGGGGGTTGTGGTGGGTTCCCCCTCTCGGTTTGTGGAGGGTGGAGACATTAACAGAAGGTCCCCTGAGGAGGGTGTGTTCTCTATGTGGGTGTGACTGAAAGGACAATACATTAACCCTGTAATTTCTCCAATATAAGGCCAATTAGAATAACTTGAATCAGTGCATATAGGCCACATTTGTGAAGTAAGGATGGCCTAGTTATAGAAATTGTCTCTGTCAGTCAAGAGGTTCAGTCGGTGACATGCTTGTGCCGCTGTAAGCATAATGCCTTGTCAGTACCACAAACATAGCTCACTGTTTTATGTTGAAGACAATACTCTGCCAAGGAGAATTAAAGGTTAAAAATGAACTAAGAAAATAGTGTAGTGGCGGCCCCCTCATTAGTGTGTGTGTGGAGGGCTGTGTGTGAAGCTGAGCATGGTCAGTGATCTGCATGGCCTAACCCAGAGACTAACAGACCAACTTAGCAGGGCCCAGCTCTCTGTTAGCAGGGCCCTCATCTGGCCTGTGTGTGTGTGTGTGTGTGTGTGTCTCATTGTGTGTGTTTGTGTGTGTTGACATCTATTGATCAGGGCCATATGTGTGTGTGTGTGTGTGTGTGTTATTAATAATCAGAACCATGTGGGCTCCACAGCCCTGTTTCCACCTCCTGATCTAAGAGCCCAATCTCTTTCATCAGACCGACCACTGGCCACAGACATCTCATTACCTTTTAATGTCATCTATCATAGACCCTGCAGCCCTGTTGTAGAAATGGTACATGAATTAGCAACGGCCAATGGTGAGTATACACGGTATCTGTATGAGCGTGCTTCCAAACAGTGGTGATGAGGTCCCATAGAGCCCTGTGTGTGTCCTTATCTCCGTCCCTGTCTCTGTGAGGAGACACAGTGTGTGTGTTGTCTTGGCAGCCAGATGGCCCTTACAGATGGATGCTGGTGAGGTCTTAAAGGAGATTACCTCCCTCTATTCTCAGCCTTAAGACTTCAGGAGCCCTGTCCTGCCTGGGACCGAGCAGACCAATTAGCCACGCCCCCAACAGTCACGTCACCGCAGCCCTACTGGAAGGGAGGGAGGGAGGGAGGAAGAGAGAGCGGATGGGAGAGACAGGGAGGGTAGGAGAGGAAGGGTATGTCCATCACAGCAGTAAGATGTGACATGTTGTCACAAGAAAAGTGCAACAAGTGAAGAACAAACACCATTGTAAATACATCCCATATTTATGTTTATTTATTTGACCTTTTGTAACTTTGTAACTATTTGCACCTTGTTACAACACTTTATTAGCCATAATGTGACATTTGAAATGTCTCTATTCCGTTTGAACTTTAGTGAGTATGTTTACTGTTCATTTTGTCTTATTTATTTCACTTTGGTTTATCTATTTCACTTGCTTTGGCAGTGTAAACGAATGTTTCCCAATAAAGTCCTTTGAATTGAGAAGGGGCGGTGGATAAAGACACGGGTGACAGGGAGGTAGAGATGAGGCAAGAGAAAGAGACAGCGGGAGGGGGAAGAGGGGTGGTAGCCATGTTCTTCGTTTGATCTCTGCTCAGGGTTTCACTGGGTTTTAATTGGTTTATCTGGAGGAGGAACTCATGACGGCATGCTGGATGACAGGAGACACACACACACAGTACACACACAGGCTAGGGCCAGGTCTGAGCCTATCAGGAAAGTGAGAGGTTAAAAGACACCCACGGAGGTGTTAAGTAGAGGTTAGCGCAGGTGCACACTGGGAAAAGAGTTTGTTCTGAAGAGAATGCATGTCAGTATTGAGTCAAATCAAATGTTATTGGTCACATACACATATTTAGCAGATATTATTGCGGGTATAGCAAAATGCTTGTTATTCGACCATATTTCTAGTCACCTTGCCATGGTTAAATACAGCGTTTCGCGCTTTAAGTTTTGTGCAAATGCTGCTGTTTATCCATGGTTTCTGGTTTGGGTAGGTGTTAATAGTCACAGTGGGAACACTCACATGGTTGGTGGAGAAGGAACAAACAGAAATGACTTCATTGTATCATTTTAGCTAGACTTGAGCCGACTGTTAGTAGGTCTACTTTGTAGGGGGTGTCCCGTTGGTCTACCTTTTATCCCATTGACTTGATTCAACATGAAAAGAAAATCTCCTTCTCTCTTTGTCTCTCGGGTCAAGTCCCAAATGCCACCAGGCGTTATTCTCTATTTAGTGCACTACTTTTAACCAGGCCCTATTGGGCTCTGGTCAAAAGTAGAGCAGTATGTAGGGAATAGTGTGTCATTTGGGCCATTACCTCATTATCCTGCTGTCCAGAGAGAAGCCTTTGTTCTTTGGGTTCAGGGAACCTCCCCTCTCTCCTTTCTCCCCTCCAAATCCTCATGCAGCCAGAGCTTCTGTTTAACTGTGCTACTTTAACTGTGCTACTTTAACTGTGCTACTTATCAGCAGGAGGTACACCCTTATACCCAATCCCTCCCCAGGCAGGATGTACCCCCATACTCCCCGCTACACCCCATCCCTCCCCAGGCAGGATGTACCCCCATACTCCCCTGCTACACCCCATCCCTCCCCAGGCAGGATGTACCCCCATACTCCCCCTACACCCCATCCCTCCCCAGGCAGGATGTACCCCATACTCCCCCTACACCCCATCCCTCCCAGGCAGAGTGTACCCCCATACTCCCTGCTACACCCCTCCCTCCCCAGGCAGGATGTACCCCCATACTCCCCCTACACCCCATCCCTCCCCAGGCAGGATGTACCCCCATACTCCCCCTACACACCATCCCTCCCCAGGCAGGATGTAACCCCATACTCCCCCTACACACCATCCCTCCCCAGGCAGGATGTAACCCCATACTCCCCCTACACCCCATCCCTCCCCAGGCAGGATGTACCCCCATACTCCCCCTACACCCCATCCCTCCCCAGGCAGGATGTACCCCCATACTCCCCCTACACCCCATCCCTCCCCAGGCAGGATGTACCCCCATACTCCCCCTACACCCCATCCCTCCCCAGGCAGGATATACCCACATACTCCCCCTACACCCCATCCCTCCCCAGGCAGGATGTACCCCCATACTCCCCTCTACACCCCTTCCTACTAAGGCAGAGTGTACCCCCATACTCCCCCTACACCACTCCCCCTACACCACTCCCTCCCCAGGCAGGATGTACCCCCTTACTCCCCCTACACCACTCCCTCCCCAGGCAGGATGTACCTCCATACTCCCCCCTACACCACTCCCATCAGGCACTGCTCTGACTCACCCACGCTTCTAAACCAAACCCTTATAAATGGGAAAGATGGGCAGTCTAAAAATATAACTTTAATAGGAAGCTGATTCAGTGGTAAATATGATCATCAGGCACTGTCTAAATGTGTAACTTTAATAGGAAGCTGATTCAGTTAGACGCTGCTGTAAAGTAGGAGCAGGCCCTTCATGTGATGTTGACTGTTAACAGTTGAGGAAGGACCTGTCAGTAGCTTCTACAGTGCTTTTATGTGCTGCTCTGTACTGAAGATTAACATTCATAGAACATGTGGAGTCATTTCAGCTTGTTAGAGATGCTGGGTATCAGAGAATGTCTGTCTGTGTGTATGGTCTTGGGCAGCAGGGAGCCTAGTGGTTAGAGCGTTGGGCCAGTAACTGAAAGGTTGCTGGATCGAATCCCTGAGCTGACCAAGTTAACCCACTGTTCCCCCTGTAGGCCGTCATTGTAAATAAGAATTTGTTTCATAACTGACTTGCCTAGTTAAATAAGGGTAGAAAAATATATACGGTGGCAAGAAAAAAACGTGAACCCTTTGGAATTACCTGGATTTTTCATAAATTGGTCATCAAATTTGATCTGATCTTCATCTAAGTCACAACAATAGACACACATAGTGTGCTTAAACTATATTGAATACATCATTTAAACATTCACAGTGTAGGTTGGAAAAAGTATGTGAAGCCCTAGGCTAATGACTTCTTCAAATGCTAATTGGAGTCAGGAGTCAGCTAACCTGGAGTCCAACCAATGAGACGAGATTGGAGATGTTGGTTAGAGCTGCCTTGCCCTATAAAAAACTCTCAATTTGAGTTTGCTATTCACAAGAAGCATTGCCTGATGTGAACCATGCCTCGAACAAGAGAGATCTGAGAAGACCTAAGATAGAGTTGTTGACTTGCATAAAGCTGGAAAGGGTTACAAAAGTATCTCTAAAAGTATCTCATTGGTCCACGGTAAGACACATTGTCTATAAATGGAGAAAGTTCAGCACTGTTGCTACTCTCCCTAGGAGTGGCCGTCCTGCAAAGATGACTGGAAGAGCACAGCGCATAATGCTCAATGAGGTAAAGAAGAATCCTAGAGTGTCAGCTAAAGACTTACAGAAATCTCTGGAACATGCTAGCATCTCTGTTGACGAGTCTACAATATGTAAAACACTAAACAAGAATGGTGTTCATGGGAGGACATCACAGAAGAAGAAAAAAAAACATTTCTCAACGTCTGAGGTTTCAAAAGTGCACCTGGATGTTCCACAACGCTACCAGCAAAATATTCTGTGAACAGATTAAACTACAGTTGAGTTGTTTGGAAGGAACACACAAGTGTGGAGAAAAAAAAGGCACACCACACCAACATCAACACCTCATCCCAACTGTAAAGTATGGTGGAGGGAGCATCATGGTTTGCGGCTGCCTCAGGGCCTGGACAGCTTGCGATCAGCGACGGAAAAATGAAATCCTAAGTTTATCAAGACATTTTGCAGGAGAATGTTAAGCTATCTGTCCGTCAAATGAAGCTCAACAGAAGTTGGGTGATGCAACAAGACAATGACCCAAAACACAGAAGTAAATCACCAGAATGGCATCAACAGAAGAAAATATGCCTTCTGGAGTGGCCCAGTCAGAGTCCTGACCTCAAGAGAGCAGTTCACACCAGACATCCCAAGAATATTGCTGAACTGAAACAGTTTTGTAAAGAGGAATGGTCCAAAATTCCTCCTGACCATTGTGCAGGTCTGATCTACAACTACAGAAAACATTTGTTTGAGGTTATTGCTGCCAAAGGAGGGCCAACCACTTGTTAAAACCAAGGGTTCACATACTTTTCCCACCCTGCACTGTGAATGTTTACACGGTGTGTTCAATAAAGACATGATAACATATCATTGTTTGTGTTATTAGTTTAAGCAGACTGTGTTTGTCTATTGTTGTGACTTAGATGAAGATCAGATCAGATTTTATGACCAATTTATGCAGAAATACAGGTATTTCCAAAGGGTTCACATACACACACGAAAAGGTGTGTGTGTGTGTGTGTGTATTTGGTTTAACTATCCAGAAGACATCACAAGGATAGTAAAACAAGGGGGAAATTATTTTTTTAGGCAGTGTTTAGGGTTAGAATTAAGGGTTAGGTTTAGGGTTACAATTGGGGTTAGGAGATTTAATTTAATTTATTTAACCTTTATTTAACTAGGCAAGCCAGTTAAGAACAAATTCTTATTTACAATGACGGCCTACCAAAAGGCAAAAGGCCTCCTGCGGGGACTGGGATTAAAAATAAAAAATAAATCAAATATAAATATATTAAAAAACACTCATCACGACAAGAGACAACACTACATAAAGAGAGACAACATAGCAAGGCAGCAACACATGACAACACAGTCAGGGTTAGTGTGTGTGTGTACTTACTCGATTTGATTTGGCAGTGCCTATGAATCACAACAACTCATAGTACAGTGGTGTGTAAAATCCTGTCCCCAAAACTACTCCGCTGTGAGACGACACAGCATTTGATGTGTGTTTGTGTCACTGGGGTTTGTTTCAGCAACCCCGGTATTTAGTGCCTTGCGAAAGTATTCGGCCCCCTTGAACTTTGCGACCTTTTGCCACATTTCAGGCTTCAAACATAAAGATATAAAACTGTATTTTTTTGTGAAGAATCAACAACAAGTGGGACACAATCATGAAGTGGAACGACATTTATTGGATATTTCAAACTTTTTTAACAAATCAAAAACTGAAAAATTGGGCGTGCAAAATTATTCAGCCCCTTTGCTTTCAGTGCAGCAAACTCTCTCCAGAAGTTCAGTGAGGATCTCTGAATGATACAATGTTGACCTAAATGACTAATGATGATAAATACAATCCACCTGTGTGTAATCAAGTCTCCGTATAAATGCACCTGCACTGTGACAGTCTCAGAGGTCCGTTAAAAGCGCAGAGAGCATCATGAAGAACAAGGTGTGTTACCAGGCAGGTCCGAGATACTGTTGTGAAGAAGTTTAAAGCCGGATTTGGATACAAAAAGACTTCCCAAGCTTTAAACATCCCAAGGAGCACTGTGCAAGCGATAATATTGAAATGGAAGGAGTATCAGACCACTGTCCCGCAGTTATGTTTGGATGTACCGATCCTGTGCAGGTGTTGTTACACGTGGTCTGCCACTGCGAGGACGATCAGCTGTCCGTCCTGCCTCCCTGTAGCACTGTCTTAGGCGTCTCACAGTACGGACATTGCAATTTATTGCCCTGGCCACATCTGCAGTCCTCATGCCTCCTTGCAGCATGCCTAAGGTACGTTCACGCAGATGAGCAAGGACCCTGGGCATCTTTCTTCTGGTGTTTTTCAGAGTCAGTAGAAAGGCCTCTTTAGTGTCCTAAGTTTTCATAAGCTGTTAGTTTCTTAATGACTGTTCCACAGGTGCATGTTCACTAATTGTTTATGGTTCATTAAACATGCATGGGAAACAGTGTTTAAACCCTTTACAATTAGATCTTGAAGTTCTTTTGATTTTTACGAAATGTCTTTGAAAGACGGGGTCCTGAAAAAGGGTTGTTTCTTTTTATGCTGAGTTTAGTCTCTCCATGAGGAGGAGATGCACTGCAGTACTTAATGCAGCTGGTGGCCACACAAGATACTGACTGTTACTTTTGATTTGTTAGCGTATTGATTTATTGTTAATATACTTTGTGTATTGTTACTATACTGTTAGTGTATTGATGATGTATTGTTACTATACTGTTTGTGTAATGTTAGTGTATTGATGATTTATTGTTACTATACAGTTAGTGTTGATGTATTGTTACTATACTGTTTGTGTAATGTTAGTGTATTGATGATTTATTAGTGTATTGATTTATTGATACTATACTGTTAGTGTAATGTTAGTGTATTGATGATTTGTTAGCGTATTGATTTATTGTTAATATACTTTGTGTATTGTTACTATAACTTCCGGCGCCGACAGAGATTGCCGCCTCGCTTCGCGTTCCTAGGAAACTATGCAGTTTTTTGTTTTTTTTTACGTGTTATTTCTTATATTAGTACCCCAGGTCATCTTAGGTTTCATTACATACAGTCGAGAAGAACTACTGAATATAAGATCAGCGTCAACTCACCATCAGTACGACTAAGAATATGATTTTCACGAAGCGGATCCTGTGTTCTGCCTTTCACCCAGGACAACGGAATGGATCCCAGCCGGCGACCCCAAAAAACGACTTCGTAAAAGAGGGAAATGTAGCGGTCTTCTGGTTAGACTCCGGAGACGGGCACATCGTGCACCACTCCCCAGTATACTTCTCGCCAATGTCCAGTCTCTTGACAACAAGGTTGATGAAATCCGAGCAAGGGTAGCATTCCAGAGGGACATCAGAGACTGTAACGTTCTTTGCTTCACGGAAACATGGCTCACTGGAGAGATGCTATCGGAGTCGGTGCAGCCAGCAGGTTTCTCCACGCATCGCGCCGACAGAAACAAACATCTTTCTGGTAAGAAGAGGGGCGGGGGCATATGCCTTATGGCTAACGAGACGTGGTGTGGTCACAAAAGCATACAGGAACTCAAGTCCTTCTGTTCACCTGAATTTAGAATTCCTCACAATCAAATGTCGACCGCATTATCTACCAAGGGAATTCTCTTCGATTATAATCACAGCCGTATATATTCCCCCCCAAGCAGACACATCGATGGCTCTGAACGAACTTTATTTGACTCTTTGCAAACTGGAATCCATACATCCTGAGGCTGCATTCATTGTAGCTGGGGATTTTAACAAGGCTAATCTGAAAACAAGACTCCCTAAATTGTATCAGCATATCGATTGCGCAACCAGGGCTGGCAAAACATTGGATCACTGCTATTCTAACTTCCGCGACGCATATAAGGCCCTGCCCCGCCCTCCTTTCGGAAAAGCTGACCACGACTCCATTTTGTTGATCCCTGCCTACAGACAGAAACTAAAACAAGAAGCTCCCACGCTGAGGTCTGTCCAACGCTGGTCCGACCAATCTGATTCCACACTCCAGGACTGCTTCCATCACGTGGACTGGGATATGTTTCGTATTGCGTCAGACAACAACATTGACGAATACGCTGATTCGGTGTGCGAGTTCACTAGAACGTGCTTTGAAGATGTCATTCCCATAGCAACGACTAAAACATTCCCAAACCAGAAACCGTGGATTGATGGCAGCATTCACGTGAAACTGAAAGCGCGAACCACTGCTTTTAATCAGGGCAAGGTGACCGGAAACATGACCGAATACAAACAGTGCAGCTATTCCCTCCGCAAGGCAATCAAACAAGCTAAGCGTCAGTATAGAGACAAAGTAGAATCTCAATTCAAAGGCTCAGACACAAGAGGTATGTGGCAGGGTCTACAGTCAATCACGGATTACAAAAAGAAAACCAGCCCCGTCACGGACCAGGATGTCTTGCTCCCAGGCAGACTAAATAACTTTTTTGCCCGCTTTGAGGACAATACAGTGCCACTGACACGGCCTGCAACCAAAACATGCGGCCTCTCCTTCACTGCAGCCGAGGTGAGTAAAACATTTAAACGTGTTAACCCTCGCAAGGCTGCAGGCCCAGACGGCATCCCCAGCCGCGCCCTCAGAGCATGCGCGACCAGCTGGCCGGTGTGTTTACGGACATATTCAATCAATCCCTATCCCAGTCTGCTGTTCCCACATGCTTCAAGAGGGCCACCATTGTTCCTGTTCCCAAGAAAGCTAAGGTAACTGAGCTAAACGACTACCGCCCCGTAGCACTCACTTCCGTCATCATGAAGTGCTTTGAGAGACTAGTCAAGGACCATATCACCTCCACCCTACCTGACACCCTAGACCCACTCCAATTTGCTTACCGCCAAATAGGTCCACAGACGATGCAATCTCAACCACACTGCACACTGCCCTAACCCATCTGGACAAGAGGAATACCTATGTGAGAATGCTGTTCATCGACTACAAGCTCAGCATTTAACACCATAGTACCCTCCAAGCTCGTCATCAAGCTCGAGACCCTGGGTCTCGACCCCGCCCGGCTTGTCACCAAAAGCACTGACAAACTTCTACAGATGCACAATCGAGAGCATCCTGGCGGGCTGTATCACCGCCTGGTACGGCAACTGCTCCACCCACAACCGTAAGGCTCTCCAGAGGGTAGTGAGGTCTGCACAACGCATCACCGGGGGCAAACTACCTGCCCTCCAGGACACCTACACCACCCGATGTTACAGGAAGGCCATAAAGATCATCAAGGACAACAACCACCGAGCCACTGCCTGTTCACCCTGCTATCATCCAGAAGGCGAGGTCAGTACAGGTGCTTCAAAGCTGGGACCGAGAGACTGAAAAACAGCTTCTATCTCAAGGCCATCAGACTGTTAAACAGCCACCACTAACATTGAGTGGCTGCTGCCAACACACTGACTCAACTCCAGCCACTTTAATAATGGGAATTGATGGGAAATGATGTAAAATATATCACTAGCCACTTTAAACAATGCTACCTAATATAATGTTTACATACCCTACATTATTCATCTCATATGTATACGTATATACTGTACTCTATATCATCTACTGCATCTTTATGTAATACATGTATCACTAGCCACTTTAACTATGCCACTTTGTTTACATACTCATCTCATATGTATATACTGTACTCGATACCATCTACTGTATCTTGCCTATGCCGCTCTGTACCATCACTCATTCATATATCTTTATGTACATATTCTTTATCCCCTTACACTTGTGTGTATAAGACAGTAGTTTTGGAATTGTTAGTTAGATTACTTGTTGGTTATTACTGCATTGTCGGAACTAGAAGCACAAGCATTTCGCTACACTCGCATTAACATCTGCTAACCATGTGTATGTGACAAATAAAATTTGATTTGATTACTGTTAGTGTATTGATGTATTGTTACCATACTGTTAGTGTTGATGATGTATTGTTACTATACTATTAGTGTGTTGATGGTTTATTATTAGTGTATTGATTTATTGTCACTATACTGTTAGTGTAATGTTAGTGCATTGATGTATTGTTACTATACTGTCAGTGTAATGTTAGTGTATTGATGATGTATTGTTACTATACTGTTAGTGTTTTGATGATGTATTGTTAGTGTTTTGATGTATTGTTAATGTGCTGTTAGTGTATTGATTATGTATTGCTTTTATTAGTGTATTGTTATTGTACTGTTAGTGTATTGATGTGTTACTGTACTGTCTAGTATATTGTTGCTATACTGTACTGTGTATCAATGGTGTATAGGTAACGAGACTAGTGAAGACAAGGGCTTGACATTGTCTGCATTAAGTGGGATGTAATATCAGAATAGTGGTCAGGACAGGGTGTTCTGGTTGGGACAGGGTGTTCTGGTTGGGACAGGGTGTTCTGGTTGGGACAAGCCTCTGTCTGCCTTGTGGGGGGTAACCTTGTGAGGGGTCTGCCCTATTGGCAGTAGAGGCTGCAAGGGCAACGAACAGCCCAAATAAACAAGACTTAATGATGGGAGACTAAAGGCATCCAGGAGCAAACAAACTTTCTCTCTCTCTCTACAGAAGCTAAATCTACTTTTCACTCTCTCTCACCAAACACTCACTAGTGTTGCGTTAGTGGTTTTTGCTCTTTCATTCTCTCTCTCTCTCCCTCCCTGTCTCCCCCTCCTGAGATATTTGTTTTTCATTTTATTGCACTCCCCCTCTCTTCCTTCATTCCTAGTTCTCTTTCTCAGAGTCATCGGTATATTTACTTTGGTCTCTCTGTCTTCTGTCACCTTCAGGGACATCAAGCCAGACAACATCTTGATGGACATGAACGGTCACATTCGCCTGGCTGACTTTGGTTCCTGCCTCAAACTCATGGAGGACGGCACGGTGAGTAGGCCGACATGTACCAGTCAAAGTTTGGACACCTACTCATTCACGGGTTTTTCTTTATTTTTACTATTTTCTACATTGTATAATAATAGTGACGACATCAGAACTATGAAATGACACACATGGAATCATGTAGTAACCAGAAAAGTGTTAAACAAACAACAATATATTTAATATTTTAGATTCTTCAAAGTAGCCACCCTTTGCCTTGATTACAGCTTTGTACACTCTTGGCATTTTCTCAACCAGCTTCATGAGGTAGTCACCTGGAATGCTTTTCCAACAGTCTTTGAGTTCCCACATATGCTGAGCACTTGTTGACTGCTTTTCCTTCACTCTATCCAACTCATCCCAAACCATCTCAATTGGGTGATTGTGGAGGCCAGGTTATCTGATGCAGCACTCCATCACTCTCCTTCTTGGTCAAAAAGCCCTTACACAGCCTGGAGGTTTGTTTTGGGTCATTGTCCTGTTGAAAAACAAATGATAGTCCCACTAAGAGCAAACCAGAGGGGATGGTGTAACCCTACAGAATGATGTGGGAGCTATGCTGGTTAAGTGTGCCTTGAATTGTAAATAAATCACCAACCGTGTCACCAGCACAGCACCGTCACACCTCCTCCATGCTTCACTGTAGGAACCACACATCAAATAAAATTGTATTGGTCACATGCACATATTTAGCAGATGTTATTGCGGGTGTAGCGAAATGCGTGTGTTTCTACCTCCAACAGTGCAGTAATATCTAACAAGGAATATCTAACAATTTCACAAAAATACACACATCTAAAGTAAAGGAATGGAATTAAGAACGTATAAATATTTGATGAGCAATGTTGGAGTGGCGTAGACTAAAATACAGTATATACATACAGTTGAAGTCGGAAGTTTACATACATCTTTGCCAAATACATTTAAACAGTTTTTCACAATTCCTGACATTTAATCGTAGTGTAAATTCCTGGTCTTATGTCAGTTAGGATCACCACTTCATTTTAAGAATGTGAAATGTCAGAATAATACTAGAGAGAATTCTTTCCGGCTTTATTTCTTTTACCATTTTCCCAGTGGGTCAGAAGTTTACACGCACTCAATTAGTATTTGGTAGCATTGCCTTTTAAATTGCTTAATTTGGGTCAAATGTTTTGTGTAGCCTTCCACAAGCTTAATTTTGGCCCCATTCCTCCTGACCGAGCTGGTGTAACTGAGTCAGGTTTGTAGGCCTCCTTGCTCACACATGCTTTTCCAGTTCTGCCCACACATTTTTTATAGGATTGAGGTCAGGGCTTTGTTATGGCCTCTCCAATACCTTGACTTTGTTGTCCTTAAGCCAGTTTGTCACAACTTTGTAAGTATGCTTGGGGTCATTGTCCATATGGAAGACCCATTTGCGACCAAGCTTTAACTTCCTGACGGATGTTTTGAGATGTTGCTTCAATATATCCACAGAATTTTTCTCCGTCATGATGCCATCTATTTTGTGAAGTGTACAGTCCCTCCTGCAGCAAAGCACCCCCACAACATGATGCTGCCACCACCGTGCTTTACGTTTGGGATGGTATTCTTCGGTTTGCAAGCCTCCCCCTTTTTCCTCCAAACATATTGATGGTCATTATGACCAAACAATTCTATTTTTGTTTCATCAGACCAGAGGACATTTCTCAAAGTATGATCTTTGTCCCCATGTGCAGTTGCAAACCATAGTCTGTCTTTTTTATGGCTGTTTTGGAGCAGTGGTTTCTTCCTGCTGAGCAGCCTTTCAGGTTATGTTGATATAGGACTTGTTTTACTGTGGATATAGATACTTTTTTTACCTGTTTCCTCCAGCATCTTCACAAGGTCTTTTGCTGTTGTTCTGGGATTGATTTGCATTTATCGAACCAAAGTATGTTCATCTCTAGGAGACAGAACGCGTCTTCTTCCTGAGCGGTTTTACGGCTGTGTGGTCCCATGGTGTTTATACTTGCGTACTATTGTTTGTACAGATGAACGTGGTACCATCAGGCGTTTGGAAATTGCTCCAAAGGATGAACCAGACTTGTGGAGGTCTACAATTTTTTTTCTGAGGTCTTTGTTGATTTATTGATTTTCCCATGATGTCAAGCAGAGGCACTGAGTTTGAAGGTTGGCCTTGAAATACATCCACAGGTACACCTCCAGTTGACACAAATTATGTCAATTAGCCTATCAGAAGCTTCTAACGCCATTACATAATTTTCTGGAATTTTCCAAGCTGTTTAAAGGCACAGTCAACTTAGTGTATGTAAATGTCTGACCCACTGGAATTGTGATACAGTGAATTTGAACCTCTCTAGGGTACGTGGCATGGTAGCGCCCCCACCTCGTCAACAGCCAGTGAAACTGCAGGGCGCCAAATTCAAAACAACAGAAATCCCATAATTAAAATTCCTCAAAAATGCATGTATTTTACACCATTTTAAAGATACACCTGTTATAAATCCAGCCACAGTGTCCGATTTCAAAAAGGCTTTACGACGAAAGTAAACCGAACTATTATGTTTGGTCAGAGCCAAGTCACAGAAAAACACAGTCAAAGAGAGGATTTTTCGAGCCAAATAGAGGAGTCTCACAGCGCAGAAATATAGATAAAATGTATCACTAACCTTTGATGATATTCATCAGATGACACTCAGAGGACTTCATGTTACACAATACGTGTATGTTTTGTTCGGTAAAGTTCATATTTATATACAAAAATCTGAGTTTACATTGGCGCGTTATGTTCAGTAGTTCCAAAACATCCGGTGATTTTGCAGAGCCACATCAATTTACAGAAATACTCATAATAAACATTGCTAAAAGATACAAGTGTTATGCATGGAATTTTAGATACATTTCTCCTTAATGCAACCGCTGTGTCAGATTTCAAAAAAACTTTACGGAAAAAACACACCATGCAATAATCTGTGTACGGCGCTCAGAGACCAAAACAACCCAAACAGATATCTGCCATGTTGTGTAGTCAACATGGCATAAATAGCATTATAAATATTCACTTACCTTTGATCTTCATCAGAATGCACTCCCAGGAATCCCAGTTCCACAATAAATGTTTGTACACAATCCAAACTCATGCCGCGCGGTCACTAGCAGCAGACAAAGTCAAAAAGTTGCATTACAGTCCGTAGAAACATGTCAAACGATGTATAGAATCAATCTTTAAATGTTTTTAACATAAATCTTCAATAATGTTCCAACCGGACAATTCCTTTGTCTGTAGAATTGCAATGGAACAGAGCTAACTATCACTTGAATGCGCAAGACTGAGCTCGTGGCTCTCTGGCAGACCTCTGACTCGTTCCCCTCTCATTCGCCCCCACTTCACAGTAGAAGCATCAAGCTACGTTCTGAAGACTGTTGACATCTAGTGGAAGCCTTAGGAAGTACAATATGACCCCATAGACACTGTGTATTCGATAGGCCAAGAGTTGAAAACTACAAACCTCAGATTTCCCACTTCCTGGTTGGATTTTTTCTCAGGTTTTTGCTGGCCATATGAGTTCTGTTATACTCACAGACATTCAAACAGTTTCAGAAACGTCAGAGTGTTTTCTATCCAAATCTAGAAATTATATAAATATTCTAGCTTTTATGGCTGAGTAGTAGGCAGTTTAATTTGGGCACTCTTTTCATCCAAAATTCATCCAAAAATGCTCTCCCCTTCCCAAGAGAAGTTAAGTGAAATAATATGTCTGTTAACAATTGTTGGAAAAATGACTTGTCATGCACAAAGTAGGATTCCTAACCGACTTGCCAAAACTATAGTTTGCTGACAAGAAATTTGTGGAGTGGTTGAAAAATGAGTTTTAATGACTCCAACCTAAGTGTATGTAAACTTCCGACTTCAACTGTATGAGATGAGTAATGCAAAATATGTAAACATTATTAAAGTTGCCAGTGATTTTAAGTCTATGTATATAGGGCAACAGCCTCTAAGGTGCTAGTGATGGTTATTTAACAGTCTGATGGCCTTGAGATAGAAGCTGTTTTTCAGTTGATGTTGAGATGTCTGTCGTTCAGCTACTCTGTGTCTCACAAAGACACGGTGGTTGGAACCAAAAATCTTACATTTTGGAATCATCAGACCAAAGGACATATTTCCACCGGTCTAATGTCCTTTGCTCGTGTTTCTTGGCCCAATCAAGTCTCTTCTTATTATTGGTGTCCTTTAGTAGTGGTTTCTTTACAGCAATTCGACCATGAAGGCCTGATTCATACAGCAGAGGTAACTCTGGGTCTTCCTTTCCTGTGGCGGTCCTCATGAGAGCCAGTTTCATCATAGCACTTGATGGTTTTTGTGACTGTATTTGAAGAAATTTTCAAAGTTCTTGCAATTTTCCAGATTGACTGACCTTCATGTCTTAATGTAATGATGGGCTGTCATTTCTCTTCGCTTATTTGAGCTGTTCTTGCCATAATATGGACTTGGTCTTTTACTAAATTGGGTTATCTTCTGTATACCTCACCTACCTTGTCGCAAGACAGCTGATTGGCTTAAATGCATTAAGAAATTCCTCAAATTAACTTTTAACAAGGCACACATTTTAATTGAAATGCATTCCAGGTGACTACCCCATGAAGCTGGTTGTGAGAATGCCAAGAGTGTGCAAAGCTGTCAAGGCAAAGGGTGGCAACTTTGAAGAATCTCAAATAAAAATAATGTTTTTATTTGTTTAAACACTTCTTCGGTTACTACATGATTCCATATGTGTTATTTCATAGTTTTGATGTCTTCACTATTATTCTACAATGTAGAAAATAGTCAAAATAAAGAAGAAAAATAAAGAAAAACTCTGGAATGAGTAGTTGTGCCCAAACTCTCTTTCTCTCTATCCGTCTTTTATCTTTTCTTTGCACACAACCCAAACACCTCCAAAAACCACCAACCGCCACCCCATCAAACCCTGGGCCCCTCTAGACCTCCCGTTTGGCTGAAGCCCCTTTAGGCCTTCTCTGTGTCTGATTTCATGGCTGTGCCTGTGGTTAAGACTCTTCCGCTAATTAAGCTGCTCCGAGGTGGTTGGCTATGTGGCTTTGATGAATAAGTTGAGACCTTAGAGGATCCGCCTCTCTAAAGCTGGCGCTTCTTTGGCCTAGTCTCAGGGAAGTTTGATTTATTTAGTATGTACTCTATGGCATGGACTTGTTTAGGTTTGGTGGACATATTTGACTCCAAACACACTGTAGACGCGCAATTAACAACACCAGATTACAGATTATTTCTCTAACATTAAAAGGATTTGTGCAGTTTGAAGGAAGTTAGAGGTAGATTCACGAGCCAATGCTATGCGTAACCTGCCATACCTGTAGACTTCTAGTCATTGGACTAATGCTAGTTAGCATTGGCTCGTGAAAGACTTCCTTCATACTGCACGCAGAGACATAAAAATGGTCTTCACAAGTTCGTCTGACTCTGGTGCAAGTGGAAAATTGGCTTAGGCCTAACTGCCAGAATCACACAGTATCCCTTTAATAAAGTATGATATTATTTCTATGGTTTGTCCCCCAAGCCATCCATTGAACCATCGATGCGTCTATGCCTCTATCCATCCACTCACTAATCCATTCATCTCCTGTGCCTGGTCTCCCTCAGGTCCAGTCGTCAGTTGCCGTGGGGACCCCGGACTACATCTCTCCGGAGATCCTGCAGGCGATGGAGGATGGGAAGGGGAAGTACGGTCCAGAGTGTGACTGGTGGTCCCTGGGGGTCTGCATGTACGAGATGCTGTACGGGGAAACCCCCTTCTACGCCGAGTCTCTAGTGGAGACCTACGGCAAGATCATGAACCACAAGGTGAGGGGGGGGGTGGTAAGACTGGACAGAGGAGGCTGACTGTAGCTACCCTGGGGTGTATCATTTGATTTATTTGACCATACAAAACCACAGCTCTACCACACGTGTAGCCTATACAATGCATTGAAAATCCTAGAGGACCACCCAAAATGTTGTACAGCCCATTTCCATTGTGGTCCTCTTTTTTGAGGCTGTCAGGCAGGTTAAGGCTTACCGGTAGTGACATTGTACCTACTGTACTAAAACACATCTTTTATTCTATGGTTCAAGACGAGCGTGATTGTCTGAAGTACTTTCTATACATAGTTTTATTCTTTCTGACTCCTCTACCCCTTTTCTTCTTGTTCCTTTCCATCGACCGACAGGAGGAGTTAGGGGCTGCTGTGAGTGTTTCTTTTTGGAGTCTGATTGCCCAGTCCCAAATGGACCCCTATTCCCTACCACCTATACACTTGTAGATTCCTCTTAGATCTCCACAAGTGCATAGGAAGTAGGGGCTAGGGTTGATTTGGGAACGGGTCTGAGTGTTAGTTGTTAAAGTTTGAGTATGTTCTGTTCAAGGGCTGATCTAGGATCAGTTAAGCTGTTTAGATCATGTAAATGAGATTAAATGGGCCTGATCCTAGATCAGCACTGCTAAGAGGAATACTCTGAGACAATTGATTCATACAGTGCATTCGGAAAGTATTCATACCCCTTGACTTTTTCCACATTTTATTACGTTATTGCTATATAATGAAATCTGTTAAGTAAAACATGTCAATCTACACACAATACCTCATAATGACAAAGTGAAACTTTTTTTTTTAGCAGTTTTTATTAAAAATAAACAGAAATACCTTATTTACATACGTATTCAGACCCTTTGCTTTGAGACTCAAAACTGAGCTCAGATCTGGGGAAGGGTACCAAAAAATGTCTGCTGCATTGAAAGACCTTAAGAACACAGTGGACTCCATCATTCTTAAATGAAAGAAGTTTGGAACCGCCCGGCCAATCTTAACAATCAGGGGAGAAGGGCCTTGTTCAGGGAGGTGACCAAGAAGCCGATGGTCACTGACAGAGCTACAGAGTTCCTCTGTAGAGATGGGAGAACCTTCCAGAAGGACACCCATCTCTGCAGCACTCCACCAATCAGGCCTTTATGGTAGGGTGGCCAGACGGAAGCCGCTCCTCAGTAAAAGGCACATGACAGCCTGCTTGGAGTTTGCCGAAAGGCAGCTAAATGACTCTCGGACCATGAGAAACAGGATTCTCTGGTCTGATGAAACCAAGATTGAACTCTTTGGCCTGAATACCAAGCGTCATATCTGGACGAAACCTATCAGCATACCTACAGTGAGGCATGGTGGTGGCAGCATCATGCTGTGGGGATGTTTTTCAGAGGCAGGGACTGGGAGACTATTCAGGATCGAGGCAAAGATGCGCGGAGCAAAGTACAGCAAGATCCTTGATGAAAACCTGCTCCAGAGTGCTAAGGACCTCGGACTGGGGTGAAGGTTCACCTTCCAACAGGACAATAACCCTAAGCACACAGCCAGGACAATGCAGGAGTCTGGACTTGAACCCGATCTAACAACTCTGGAGAGACCTGAAAATAGTTGTGCAGTGACGCTCTCCATCCAAACTGACAGAGCTTGAGAGGATCTGCAGAGGAGAATGGGAGAAACTCCCCAAATACAGGTGTGCCAAGCTTGTAGAGTCATACCCAAGAAGACTCAATGCTGTAATCGCTGCCATAGGTGCTTCAACAAAGTACTGAGTAAAGGATCTGAATACTTATGTGAATGTGATATTTCAGTTTATATTGTAATTAATTAGCCAAAATTGCAAAAAAAACTATTTTTGCTTTGTCATTATGGGGTATTGTGTGTAGATTGAGAGAACAATTTAATCCATTTTAGAACAAGGCTGTAATATAACAAAATGTGGAAAAGGTCAAGGGGTCTGAATACTTTCCGAATGAACTGTACAACCCCAGGTCTGTTCATACTTCAGCCCATCCTGACTCCAAACCACACCGTTCTACCTTCATAACTCTCCCTTCCCGTCACCTTTCAACTACGCCATCTAGTTCACCCAGCCATATTTGTTGAGCAAATGCCTTGTGGGCACATTAAACCATTAAATGTTGGCTAGAACTGTACTGCTTTCTACTGCAACAGGATAAACATGCATGGGCCATATACCATTTTTATTTATTTTTACATTTCTTTGTCAGGGGCCATGTACACAAATAAATACATGAAACATGAAACAATGTGTACGAAGATTATTCTGCCAACAGTATGGAACTATTCCGCTGTCGACTGCAACAGGGGAACGTTGTGTTATGAGTAAAAAATAAATTAGAAATACAAATATTTGACCAAACTGGACGTAAACAGTATATCTAGGCTGCATCCCAAATGGTCAAAAGTAGTGCCGTAAATAAGGAATAGGGAACCATTTGGGACGTAGGGTATCTTCATTATTCAGACTCCTTTCCCTCTCCTCTTACCCTCCGCCGGGTGCCCAGGAGCGTTTCCAGTTCCCCCTGCAGATGACCGATGTGTCCGAAGACGCCAAGGACCTGATCCGACGCCTCGTCTGCAGCCGGGAGCACCGCCTGGGCCAGAACGGCATCGACGACTTCAAATCTCACCCCTTCTTCTCTGGTAGGGCCTGAGGTTTTAAAACAGTGTGTGCGTGCTAGGGTTTGTCTGTCAATTATTCTCTGGTGTCATTTCCAGGAGTTGATATAGATAACCTCTTATCTTGTTAATTGGTGTTGAAGTTAGGCTGGACAGTAGACGATGGTATGAGAATCGTTACAATAACAAACCATGATCACAGTTTGCCAGTCATATCATGTTTAATGTCATTCCTTTCAGGCATTGACTGGGACAACATCCGTACGTGCGAGGCCCCCTACATCCCAGAGGTCAGCAGCCCCACAGACACCTCTAACTTTGACGTGGACGACGACTGTCTCAAGAACTCCGTAAGTCTCTCTCTCTCTATGGGACTACATCAAGACTTAGACTCTCATCTTTCAGTCTCTCTCTGTCTCCATCTTTTATCTGTCCATCTCTTTCATCTGTTTGTAATGTTAAGGTTGACGTGTTCTATAATAAGTTTTGTGTTATTTCAGGAGACGATGCCCCCTCCCTCACACACGGCCTTCTCTGGACACCACCTGCCCTTCGTAGGTTTCACCTACACCAGTAAATGGTGAGTGGTCGCTAAGCGACAACCCCCGTTTAGTTTCCAAATGAACTTCCACATCTTCGTCAATACATACAGCATACAGAAAAATACATCTTAACCTGGTCCCAGATCTGTTTGTGCTGTCTTGCCAACTCCTATGGTCATTGTCATGTTTGGCATAACAATGAGGATAGGCTATACAGCACAATCAGATCTGGGACCAGTCTACTTCACTCCTACTTCTCTATCATCTGATCTAACCTCAGCCACACTTCCACTAGCACTCAGTTTCCACCGTTGAGAAAGCATTGAATGGTGTAATTGTTTATCTTAGCCTGAAGGCTAATGGTGGTTGCGTTCTCTCTCTCCTCTCCTCTCCTCTCTCTCTCTTTAAGTTCAATGTCAATATAAGGGGCTTTTTTTGGCATGGGAAACATGTTTGTTTGTATTTATTTATTTCACCTTTATTTAACCAGGTAGGCCAGTTGAGAACAAGTTCTCACGTACAACTGTGACCTGGCCAAGATAAACAAGTGAAATAGATAATAAACTAAAGTTGCCTGGTTGCCCTTTTCTTGTGGCAACAGGCCACAAATCTTGCTGACAATAGAAATGGGAGTATTTCAATTGGATTTGTTTTCAAATTCTTTGGGGGTCTGTCTATTCTGAGGTAAATATGTGTCTCTAATATGGAATGCATCTCTTTCTCTTCCCTATCTCTTCCATATCTCTTCCCTATCTCTCCCCCCCTCTTCCCTATCTCTCTCCCCCTCTTCCCTATCTCTCTTCCCCCTCTTCCCTATCTCTCTCCCCCTCTTCCCTATCTCTCTCCCCCTCTTCCCTATCTCTCTCCCCTTCTCCCCCCTATCTCTCCCCCTTCTTCCCTATCTCTCTCCCCTTCTTCCCTATCTCTCTCCCCCTTCTTCCCTATCTCTCCCCTCTTCCCTATCTTCCCCCTCTTCCCTCTCTCTCTCCCCCCTCTTCCCTATCTCTCTCTCCCCCTCTTCCCTATCTCTCTCCCCCTCTTCCCTATCTCTCTCTCCCCCTCTTCCCTATCTCTCTCCCCCTCTTCCCTATCTCTCTCTCCCCCTCTTCCCTATCTCTCTCCCCCTCTTCCCTATCTCTCTCCCCCTCTTCCCTATCTCTCTCTCCCCCTCTTCCCTATCTCTCTCTCCCCCTCTTCCCTATCTCTCTCTCCCCCTCTTCCCTATCTCTCTCCCCCTCTTCCCCCTCTTCCCCCCTTCCCTATCTCTCTCCCCCTCTTCTCCCCCTCTTCCCTATCTCTCTTTCCCCCTCTTCCCTATCTCTCTCTCCCCCTCTTCCCTATCTCTCTCTCTCCCCCTCTTCCCTATCTCTCTCTCCCCCTCTTCCCTATCTCTCTCTCCCCCTCTTCCCTATCTCTCTTTCCCCCTCTTCCCTATCTCCCCCTCTTCCCCTATCTCTCTTTCCCCCTCTTCCCTATCTCTCTTTCCCCCCTCTTCCCTCTTCCCTCTCTCCCCCTCTTCCATATCTTCCATATCTCTCCCCTCCAGTACCCTGTCTGACCGGGGCTGTCTGAGGGAGGCAGGTGGTAGCAGTCAGACACAGATGGATGTATGTGTCCAGCGCAGTCTGGAGGAGAGTCTGGCCACCGAGGCCTACGAGAGGAGGATACGACGCCTGGAGCAGGAGAAGACTGAGCTCAGCCGCAAGCTGCAAGGTACACACACTCACACCTCTCCTCCTCCCCCTCTCCTTTCCTCCCCCTTTCCTCTCCTCTCCTCCCACTTTCCTCTCCTCTCCTCCCACTCTCCTTTCCTCTCCTCTCCTTCTCATCCTCTCCCTGTATGTTGTGTTCCAGAGTCCACCCAGACAGTCCAGGCCCTGCAGCACGCGTCAGGAGAAGGACCAGCACCCGTCCCCTCTAACAAGGAGGTGGAGATCAGGAGTCTGAAGACTGAGATTGACATCCTCAAGAAAAAGATTGCAGGTGAACATTCAACATTTTACTGTAAAGGTTGTATAGTTGGTTGTATAGTAGAAGACAAACGTTCTACTGTAAAGGTTTACTGCTGTATAGTAGAAGACAAACGTTCTACTGTAAAGCTTTACTGTTGTGTAGTAGAACACAAACGTTCTACTGTAAAGGTTTACTGCTGTGTAGTAGAACACAAACGTTCTACTGTAAAGGTTTACTGCTGTGTAGTAGAACACAAACGTTCTACTGTAAAGGTTTACTGCTGTGTAGTAGAACACAAACGTTCTACTGTAAAGGTTTACTGCTGTGTAGTAGAACACAAACCAGCCAGGTCAGCATTTACATGCATAGCCAAGTGTATGATAGAGTAGGACTGAAATACACTGAGAGATAAACAGAGATGCTATTCATAATCCACACGGTGATCTGTACCAGGGTTATGGTTTGGATTCCCAAGGGGGACCAGTACAAAAGCATGAAAATGTATGTTCTTATCCAGAGCGTACATTTAGCGTCTGCTAAATGACTACAATTTGAAATGTACACTATAATGGAACATGCATCATAGTGAAATGTAATTTGTTGGCCTTCTGTAATGTGTGTTAGACTCAGGTCAACAGGAACGTGAGTTAGAAGAAGCTTCATCAGTCCGTAGAGAGATGGAGGATTCATCTAAACACATCAGGAACCTGGAGAAACAGATGAAGAGTCTCAACCTGGAGAAGGACGACCTGCACAAGGTGTGTTTCTCTCTGTATAGCACCACCTGGGTGTGTTTGTCTGTATATAGCACCACCTGGGTGTGTTTGTCTGTATATAGCACCACCTGGGTGTGTTTGTCTGTATATAGCACCACCTGGGTGTGTTTGTCTCTGGGTGTGTTTGTCTCTCTGGCACCACCTGGGTGTGTTTGTCTGTATATAGCACCACCTGGGTGTGTTTGTCTGTATATAGCACCACCTGGGTGTGTTTGTCTCTATATGGCACCACCTGGGTGTGTTTGTCTGTATATAGCACCACCTGGGTGTGTTTGTCTGTATATAGCACCACCTGGGTGTGTTTGTCTGTATATAGCACAACCCCCCCTCACATGGTCCTTCACATCATTGCTCCAGCAAATGTGTTATATGCATATTATGCGTCAAGATGGTATATTGGCTCAGCTCTGCAGTATGAAAAGGGTATAAAACTACCCAGACCCTATCTGTAATATCTACCATTAAGCAGATGTATTTATCCAAAACGACAGTGACTGCATACATTTTCGTATGGGTGGCCCCAGCAGGAATCGATTTGACAACCCTGGCGTTGCAAGTGACCATTCTCTACCAGCTGAGTGCCGTTGGACCGACGACCACCCAGTCTGACCAATCAATCTGTACACGTCTTCCCTCCCTTTAGGACTTAATGGAGGCCAGCGGCAAGATGAAGAGTCAGTCTAAGGAGTTGAAAGAGGCCCACAGCCAGAGGAAGCTGGCCATGCAGGAGTTCTCCGAGCTCAACGAGCGTCTGACTGATCTCAGATCAGCCAAGCAGCGCCTGGGCCGTCAGCTCCGGGACAAGGAGGAGGAGATGGAGGGTTGGTCCCAGAAGGTGGAGGCTCTACGGCTGGATGTGCGCAAGGCCGAGAGGGCCAAGAAGGAGGTAGAGTAGTCACGTGGTTCCTGTGGTTCTTAGAGGTGTGTGTGTGGGTCTCTACTTTGTGTGTGTGTGTGTGGGTCTCTACTTTGTGTGTGTGTGTGTGGGTCTCTACTTTGTGTCTCTCTGTGTGTGTGGGTCTCTACTTTGTGTGTGTGTGTGTGCGCGTGCATTAACCCCTTGCTGTCTCTCAGATGGAGTCCCAGTCTGAGGAGCAGACAGCTGATGCTCAGAAGGAGAGGAAACTGAGAGAACGCTCCGAGCAGTACAGCAGACTGCTAGAGGAGGAGCTGGATGGACTCAAGGTAACACACACACTAACACACACTTTTTTTTATATTTCCTTCTCACACACAAATAAACACACAAACTCAGATTTTAGCGTCTTGTAGTCATAGATGCTTATTTTAGCCATTTGAAATGGCTAGCTAGTTAGCGGTGTGCTAGTACCGTTGGATCGGTGACGTCACTTGCTCTGCGGCCCAAGTGTTTTGTGGCCTGACTGATAATGCTACTTCATGGCTGACACGGTAGATGTGTTCAGAGGGCCCCGGTTCGAACCCAGTCCGGGACAGCGGCGGAAGCAATGCTCTTACACACACACCTGGGGTGTATTCTCTAGGAACCAACGTGAGGCAAACGGGACGAAATGAGGGACTATTCTGAACTTGTCCAATAAGAAACGCGCGCTTTTGTGACAAAACGCTTTCCATTGCAAAATATTTCTACTACGGTGTTCACTAATTTAATACACTCCTGTAATTTCTCTGTTTTCCTGGTTGTGTGAATGTGGCCAACTCTTCTCTTCCTCTGAACCAGAAGCAGGTGGGGCCATCAGCCTCGGTGGTGGGCTCGGACCAGAGCCAGGAGGTGGGGAAGCTGCGGGCCGACCTGGAGAAGAAGACTGGGTTCTACGAGGAGGAGCTGAGCAGGAGGGAGGTGCAGCACGCCAACGAACTCAAGGTCCTCCGCAAGGAGCTCCGCGACGCTGAGGGACAGCAGCTCACCCTGCAGAAAGAGATCCTGGTCCTCAAAGACAAACTGGAGAAGACACGCAGGGAGAGGTGTGTGTCTGTCTACATGTTTATGTCTTTGTTTGTGTAATGGGTTATGTGCAGTAGGGCCTTCCTAGGTTTGGATGTCCACAACACTAGAAAGCACTCATAAAGACATATAGGACAGTTTATCCAGAGATGTAGACATGGCATTCAGATGTGCTTCTGGTCTCTGTAGTAGCTATATATAGCTTGTCCTCTTCCTCCTCTTCCCAGCGAGGGTTATACAAGGTCAACATGGTTACCTACTTCACAATGGCCTCTAGTGTGCTGTACTCGCAGTGTATTTTGATCTTGGATAACTGCTGATACTATAGCTAATTTTTCCACATGAAACAAGGAAAACCCGAACGAAACTCTTTCCTCCTCGATGTCAGACATTGGGAAATAAACAATCTATAGGTGGAAATGTGACAAAATAAGACAGTTTAGTTTCCCTAAAGAAATTGTCTGTTTTATGTTCCTTGCCAAGGTTCTTCTGAGTATCATGGTACTGGTGACAACCCTACCTTCTACTGTAACCGTTCTCCTGAGAAGACCCTTATACATCTCTTAGAGTTCCTTAGCTCTAACTGCCGTTGTTGGTCTGTTTACTTGAATATTGTCATTCAAATAGATTTTTAGTCTGGGAATAGATATACTAAATAAATCCGGTACCGGGAAACCGGTCTATAGAGTTGTCATATTCAGTAGGACAGTTACTCTCTCTTCCTGTAATATTATAGAGATGCCTACCTAACTGTCCTCTTCCTCTTCTTCCCAGCGAGGGTTATATGAGGTAAACATGGTTATAGTTACTTCACCCTGGCCTCTACTGTATTGTACTCCGTGAGGTTTAACTTGAGTTACCTTCTCTTCCCTGACCTAGCTCCCGAGAAGACCCTCGTTCCTGTGTTAGTCCCTTAGATCTAACTGGTGTTATCCCCCTCTGCCTCTGTCCAGGTCGAAGAAGCAACATTGCTCTAATGATCTCTCATACAGTCTGGAAGCTATCAGGATGTGCTTTTCTACCCTCTAGCTTAGCATCCCTGGCTAGCCTCGTTCATACAGACATTTGGATACTCTCTCTGAATAGCAGGTTCAGTGTGTTATTGGTGTCTGTGTGTGTGATGATGGATCATATCTGTGTGTGTGAGACAGCCAAAGCGAGCGGGAGGAGTTTGAGATGGAGTATAAGCAGAAGTATGAGCGGGAGAGAGTCATTCTGACCGAGGAGAACAGGAAACTCTCCAACGAACTGGACAAGGTGAGATGTTATATATATATATATATATATATATATATATACACACACACACCCTGACCTGAGGTAACCCCCTCTCTCGCTCACATACACACACACCCTGACCTGAGGTAACCCCCCCCCCTCTCTCTCACACACACACCCACACACATCCCCACACACACACACACACACACACACACACACACACACCCTGAGGTGAGGTAACCCCCCCCCCCCCTCTCTCACACACACACACACACACACACACACACCCTGAACTGAGGTAACCGCCGCCACCAACCTTCTCTCCTGGTAAAGCCAATATAATCACTGTTCAATATCCACCTTCAAAACACACCACGGTATCCTAAACAGGCAAATGCAATGTCCCGTTGGATCCCAAACTATTGACCTTGGAAGCAGGAAATATGGGAATGAGAAATGGAATTTCCGAAGCAAAATATTTTTGTAGGAGTTGTGATATATTGGACTAAAAGTGCTGTTTGTTTTTGTGGTATTTCCTATTAAATATGAAGAAAAGACTGAGTGCCTTGAAGTTGATAGCATCCATGGAAAACAGGGAGCATTCCCTTTCCTGAACAAAACCTGCCAGGGAGGGGTAGTGAGAACAACATTCCCCAAGCCTTCCTGAACACAACCTGCCAGGGAGGGGTAGTGAGAACAACATTCCCCAAGCCTTCCTGAACAAAACCTGCCAGGGAGGGGTAGTGAGAACAACATTCCCCAAGCCTTCCTGAACAAAACCTGCCAGGGAGGGGTAGTGAGAACAACATTCCCCAAGCCTTCCTGAACAAAACCTGCCAGGGAGGGGTAGTGAGAACAACATTCCCCAAGCCTTCCTGAACACAACCTGCCAGGGAGGGGTAGTGAGAACAACATTCCCCAAGCCTTCCTGAACACAACCTGCCAGGGAGGGGTAGTGAGAACAACATTCCCCAAGCCTTCCTGAACACAACCTGCCAGGGAGGGGTAGTGAGAACAACATTCCCCAAGCCTTCCTGAACACAACCTGCCAGGGAGGGGTAGTGAGAACAACATTCCCCAAGCCTTCCTGAACACAACCTGCCAGGGAGGGGTAGTGAGAACAACATTCCCCAAGCCTTCCTGAACACAACCTGCCAGGGAGGGGTAGTGAGAACAACATTCCCCAAGCCTTCCTGAACACAACCTGCCAGGGAGGGGTAGTGAGAACAACATTCCCCAAGCCTTCCTGAACACAACCTGCCAGGGAGGGGTAGTGAGAACAACATTCCCCAAGCCTTCCTGAACACAACCTGCCAGGGAGGGGTAGTGAGAACAACATTCCCCAAGCCTTCCTGAACACAACCTGCCAGGGAGGGGTAGTGAGAACAACATTCCCCAAGCCTTCCTGAACACAACCTGCCAGGGAGGGGTAGTGAGAACAACATTCCCCAAGCCTTCCTGAACACAACCTGCCAGGGAGGGGTAGTGAGAACAACATTCCCCAAGCCTTCCTGAACACAACCTGCCAGGGAGGGGTAGTGAGAACAACATTCCCCAAGCCTTCCTGAACACAACCTGCCAGGGAGGGATAGTGAGAACAACATTCCCCAAGCCTTCCTGAACACAACCTGCCAGGAGGGGTAGTTAGAACAACATTCCCCAAGCCTTCCTGAACACAACCTGCCAGGGAGGGGTAGTGAGAACAACATTCCCCAAGCCTTCCTGAACACAACCTGCCAGGGAGGGGTAGTGAGAACAACATTCCCCAAGCCTTCCTGAACACAACCTGCCAGAGAGGGGTAGTGAGAACAACATTCCCCAAGCCTTCCTGAACACAACCTGCCAGAGAGGGGTAGTGAGAACAACATTTGGTATGCAGACAAATTGGCACCCTATTTACTTCTTCTCAACAGGGCCCATAAGGGTCTGTTCAAAAGTAGTGCACTATATAGGGAATGGGGTACCATTTGGGACACTGACCCATTTGATTGTGTTGTTTCACATACAGTACCTTCATACTGAAAGCCAGGATACAAGGATCAGATGATTTTTGGTGGTTGTATATCCTTCTAAAGGTAGCTGTTTCCATTTGGAGAGATCCTATAAATGTGAGGTAAAAAAATTGAATCTTACCTTGCAAATAGTATGTTTAGCCTGTTTAAATTATCCTTCAAACTGTTTTACAACCAACAACTATCTTGCCACTTATCTGAAATTAGCAATATGAACCGGAATGAATTTCCTACTGTCAAACCATCACAGGAAAACACACTCCCTCTGCAACTGTCAATGAGCGTTCCTCTCCCCCTCCCCTCCTCCCTCTCTCGCTCCCTTTGCCCTCCCCTCCTCCCCCAGTCTTCCTCTGCCCTACCTATCAAATCAAATCAAATTTTATTTGTCACATACACATGATTTTCCTTACCTTGTTATCAATCAATCAATCAAATGTATTTTAGAAAGCCCTTTCAGCAGTTGTCACAAAGTGCTTTTCAGATACCCAGCCTCAAACCCCAAAGACCAAGCAATGCAGAGTGCACAGTGGCTAGGGAAAACTCCCTAGAAAGACAGGAACCTAGGAAGAATCCTAGAGGAACCAGGCTCTGAGGGGTGTCCAGTCCTCTTCTGGCTGTGCCAGGTGGAGATTATAAGAGTACATAGCCATTTAGGCCAGATTGTTCTTCAATATGTTCAAATATTCATAGATGACCAGCAGGGTCAAATAATAACCATAGTGGTTATAGAGGGAGCAACAGGTCAGCACCTCAGGTATAAATGTCAGTTGGCTTTTCATAGCCGAGCATTCAGAGGTGGAGACAGCATTTCTGGGAGAGACATAATTAGTAGGTCCGGGACCAAGTAGCATGTCCAGTGAAACAAGTCAGTGTTCCATAACCACAGCAGATAGATTAGCAGCACTACTGGTTTGACTGGGGACAGGGACAGCCAGGTGTCGTCAGGATGGATAGTCTTGAGGAGTGATCCTAGGGCTCAGGTCCTCCAGGAGGGGAGACATGGAGGGGGAGGAGAACTTGATGGATCACTCAGGACACCAGATAGGACAGACTGACCTTTGCCCCTAGGCACATAGACTATTTTAGCATAAATACTGGGGACTGAGACTGGGGGGGGGACATTGGCACCATCCAAAGTTACCCCCTGGGCCAAACTACAATCAATCCTAAGACTTTCTGATGAGATGAGACTGAGTCTGTCTCTCACATGGATCGGCAGACCATTCTATAATAGAGGAGCTCTATAAGATGCCCTTGAAACATTGCTGCAAATTACCACACTGTATAATATCTATGGCTCTGATTGGCTCTGTCCTCTCTCTTCTGTCCTCTCTTCTGTCCACTCGACTCTCTCCTCTTGACTCTGTCCTCTCCTCTCCCTCTAGCTGACGCCTATGTTTGACAAGCTGAGCATTAGCAACAGACAGCTGGAGGAGGAGATGAGGGACCTGGCTGACAAGAAGGAGAGTGCTGCTCACTGGGAGGCCCAGATCACTGAGATTATCCAGTGGTGAGTGACAGAGACATGTATACAGGACATACATTCACTCTCAAATACATGTCCGTGCATGCTTGCTTACACACACGTACTCTACTTATTCGCTCACTCACTCACTCACTCACTCACTCACTCACTCACTCACTCACTCACTCACTCACTCACTCACTCACTCAGGACCCCAAATATTTCAAAGGTCATACAGATGATTTTATTGGTCTTTACAATCTCTTCTCCATTCAGAGAAGCTGTCTACAACAGCTGATAGAGAGCGACAGAAAGAAAGAGAGAGATGAGACCAAGAGCAATACCTAGCTACTGCTGCTTGGCTCTCTTGCCTGACAGGCAATTTGCACATATCACACATACATGCACACTGTACCAGTGAAGTGAAGCAGCGATGAGTGGTGCCCCCTGCCTGCCACTCCAGGCCACTGCAGTAGGAGAAACAGGAAGAGTGTGTCTCAGAGCTCCTTTATGGACCAATAGGAGGAGACCTAGTCAGTACAACTGAATGCATTCAACTGAAATGTGTCTTCCGCATTTAACTCAACCTGTTCAGGGGCAGAATCTGTTCAGGGGCAGAACAACAGATTTTGTTTTACCTTGTCAGCTCAGGGATTTGATCCAGCAACCTTTCGGTGACTGGGCCAACGCTCCGACCCGCCAGCCCAATAGGAGGCGCTTATATTTGACCTGTTTCACTGCAAGTACAAGTGGGTAAACTGTACGAGTGAAATGGAAATGTACGCACTCCCCCTGAGACTCCCTCTGAGAGTGGGGTCATGGACAGGGATCTGAGACTCCCTCTGAGAGTGGGGTCATGGACAGGGATCTGACACTCCCCCTGAGAGTGGGGTCATTGACAGGGATCTGAGATTCTCTCTGAGAGTGGGGGTCATGGACAGATTTTTCACCTTGTTGGCACGGGGATTCAAACTTGCAAGAATTCGGTTACTGGCCCAACTTTCTAACCGCAAGGCTACCTGCCGGACCACAGGGACCTCTAGTGGGGGAAATGTGTATGTACAGACCAGGGAGGATGTGACTGGGACTGAAGACAGCCTATTCACAACCCTGCATGTATTTACACATAGAAGCTATACCAAATGGCACCATATTGCCTATTCAGGTCACTACTTTTGACCAGAGCCCAAACCCATAGGGCTCTGTTCAAACGCAGAGCACCATATAGGGAATAGGGTGCCATTTGGTACACGTCCTTAGTATAATACTCATTAGGGTAATGGTGAGTTATTGTGACCTTAGCTGGCATGTAGTTTGTGTTAGGGAGGCCCAGTTAAAGTCAAAGGTTTGATGAGGATATATGTAACGTATACTGCAGATAGTTGTGAGGGCTGTTCATATACCGATAGCTGCATTTATTGACTGTGTGACAGGGTCAACCTGAGTTCATGTATAAGGTCTGGTATATGGAGTGATTAGTGTGATGCCTAGGGCTAACTATAGGGTGTGTGTTTCTGTGTGTGTGCGCCAAACAGGATTGTGAGTGTATGTTATGGAAAGGTTTGTTTGTGCATAATGTGGATTGTGTGTGTGTGTGTGTGTTCCAGGGTGAGCGATGAGAAGGATACGCGAGGCTATCTCCAGGCTCTGGCCAGTAAGATGACTGAAGAACTGGAGGGACTGAGGAACACCAGCCTGGGAGCCAGGGCTACGGTGAGACGTGTACTTATATATACGTACACAGTGCCTTCATAAAGTATTCAGACCCCTTGACTTTCTACATTTTGTTAGGTTACAGCCTAATTATAAAAACATTGAGGAGTTAATCTATACACAATACCCCATAATGACAAACAGATTGGCACACCTGTATTTGGGGAGTTTCTCCCATTATTTTCTGTAGATCCTCTCACGCTCTGACGAGTTGGTTGGGGAGTGTTGCTGGACAGCTCTTTTCACGTCTTCAGAGATGTTAGATCAGGTTCAACTCCAGGCTCTGGCTGAGCCAGTCAAGGACATTCAGAGACTTGTCATGAAGCCACTCCTGCGTTGTCTTGGCTGTGCGCTTAGGGTCATTGTCCTGTCGGAAGGTGAATCTTCGCCCCAGTCTGAGGTCCTGAGCCCACCGGAACAGGTTTTCATTAACAATATCTCTGTACTTTGCTCCGTTCATCTTTGCCTCGACCCTGCCGCTGAAAAACATCCCCACAGCATGATGCTGCCCCCACCATGCTTCACTGATGGGATGGTGCCTGGTTTCCTACAGAGGTGACGCTTGGCATTCAAGCTGAAGATTTCAATCTTGGTGTCATCAGACCAGATAATCTTGTTTCTCATGGTCTTACGTCTGGCCATTCTACCATAAAGGCCTGATTGGTGGAGGGCTGCAAAGATGGTTGTCCTTCTGGAAGGTTCTCCCATCTCTACAGAGTAACTCTGGAGCTCTGTCAGAGTGACCTTTGGTTTCTTGTTCACCTCCCTGATCAAGGCCCTTCTCCTCCGATTGCTCAGTTTGGTCGGGCGGCTCTTGGAAGAGTCTTGGTAGTTCCAAACTTCTTCCATTTAAGAATTATTGAGGCCACTGTGTTTTTGGGGACCTTCAACCGTTACCCAGGTCCTGTCTTTGAGCTCTACGGACATTTCCTTCGACCTCATGGCTTGCTTTTTGCTCTGACACACACTGTCAACTGAGGGATCTTATATAAAGCAGGTGTGTGCCTTTCCAAATCATGTCCAATCAATTTAATTTAACACAGGAGGACTCCATTCAAGATATAGAAACATCTCAAGGATGATCAATGGAAACAGGATGTAACGGAGTTCAATTTCGAGTCTCATCGCAAAGGGTTACGTAAGTTACGTAAAATGCTTACGTAAATAAGATATTTGTTTTTTATTTTTAATACATTTGCAAACTGTATCATTATATGTAGATTGATAAGTTGTTTAAAAAAAAAAAAAGGGGTCTGAATACTTTACGAATGCACTGTATACACACACACACACACACACACACACACACACACACCTCACATCTGCATTGAACTTTCCCTTCTTTCTTTACCTCTGTCTCGCACTCTCCCTTCCCCCTACAGCAGGACATGCCGTGGAAGGTGCGGAGGTTTGCTAAGCTGGACATGTCAGCCCGTCTGGAGCTGCAGTCTGCACTGGATGCTGAGATCAGAGCCAAGCAGACCATCCAGGACGAACTGAACAAAGTCAAGGCCTCCAACATCTCCACTGAGTGGTACGTCCACTGCTGCTCTTACTTACTTACTTCTACTTTTAAGCTCTTACTTAGTCTAAGAACTACACTGAGAATACACTGAATCTTTATTTTTGCCAAGGGAACATGGGATGCCAGGCACAATAAAGTGCAGTACATTGCAATCTGTCAAAGTCTGAACCACCATTGCTCTGCTACACTTGCATGATCTGATTTGACCTTGTTGACATTCTCTTGTTCCTCCATCCTCCTCTCTCCTCAGTAAACTGCAGGAGTCGGAGACTAAGAACCAGGACCTGCTGGCTGAGATGGAGAGGCTGAAGAAGGATACAGAGGAGTTCCGCCTGCGTAGGGGTGAGACTGGAACCATCACCTCTGACCTGTGTTACTCCACCCCATGTTTTCTATTTGAGTGACATTCTTTTAGTTTTTCTATGGAATAACTGGACCAACTAAGAAATGGGAGAGCGGGAGCCGGGAGAGCGCCTCATTTTTTCTGTGCTAAAGCCACTTCACCGTACAGCATGCTGATGTGATGGTTGTCTTCTGTAGGTGTGAAACACCAGGACTCCCAGAACTCTTTCCTGGCCTTCCTCAACGCCCCCACCTCAGCCCTGGACCAGTTCGATGTAAGTAACCTAAATCATCTGTTCTGAATTCCATTGTCTCTGATTCATTTAAATATTAGATTCATTCTTTAATCAACCTTTATTTTTATATATTTTTTTGTGAGTGGCTGTTCCTTCCTTCACTTAAAAGGCAACATTGATTTTGTTCAGAACATTCATTTTCTTTTATTGATTTAGTTTCTTTCATTTGTATGAATATTTCACATCTTGTTTTTATTTGGTTCTCCATGCTTCCATGTTCTGCTATATCAGGACTCTTTCTCCTCCTCCTCATCCTCTTTAATTGAGTTTTGGGAAGACGTAAGTTTCTGTTGGGCAGTGGGCAAAGTGTGTGTGTGTGTGGAGCCTTAGACTGTAGATAGACTATACGCTAACTAGCTGCCTCGTAAAGAGTGGTGATGTCATTTGATCCAGTGTTTGTGAGTTTGTGACCCCTCTGTGTCCATCTGTGTGCGTGTCTGTGAGCATCGTGTCTGTGAGCATCGTTTGAGAAGGTGTGCAAGTGCACACTTCAGGAAAAGGGTGGATAATTGTGACGTCATATTAATATCAGTCAAAAAGATCAAATTCCCTGTTTATGCTACAAAACCAACTTTATAAAAGGTTTTAAAAGTAGGTTCTATTTGACTCAACATTCCATGCTGTAGAGTTTTTTATTTTTTTTAACTGGAGAGTAAGGCATAGTTGGGAGAATATATGGATACAGTTTAATGCATGATCAATGTACTGTAATTCAATACATTTCTTGGTAGTCCAACATATTGCTATCAGGTTGTAAATCTCAGCTGGCCTGGTACATTATTTGCTGCCTCCAGCCTTTCGGGATTCAGTTTTAATGACTCAGTGTTTTTAACAAAAACGGACGGGTGTAACCAAGGCTGAGAAGGTTAATACAATGAAACTAACAAGGGCAATGATCACAAGTCAGTCATAACGTGGCTAATAGGCTAGCTTTTCTATTTATGTAGCAATTTATTTAGCAAGCTTAAAACATGCAGCCTTAACGTTAGCTAGCTTCTGGGAGGATGACGTGTCATTGGGTGAGTGACCGACTTTTCCCCTCATATCTTTGTCTCTGGCTACAGCTAGAGTTCTAGGTGTCATTTGGTTTGCTAGTAAGACATGTGAATCACTTTGCTAGCTAGCTATTCTGAACTTGAATGATTGTTATCCACAGTTAGCATATCTCTTAGTTGTCAATCAAATGTATTTGGCATCGATCAAATGGGCAGGCAAGTTCCCATTCAATTATAACAAGTGGGTTGGGACTAGCATGCATTGGCAGGCAAGCTGCAGAAGGGCGAGCCAGCTACTCTTTCCCCATCGTTTATCAGTGCAATTTTGGTGAAAAAGTTTCAGGGTTTATCTACTATTCCCTCATTAGATTTGAGCTCATCTCGTTCTGGCTAACATTAGTTGTTGATCTTGTTGTTGTTGATGTGCATAGGCAACTGAGGGAGAGCTAGCCAACCTTTTTATGGTTGTTTGACTGTAAAGTTCCCATATGTAACAGAACTCCTGTGGTATTTATATATTTGCAGAAATCCATTCAGTTGTATTTTGTGGCTTTTGGCAAATGCTGCCTAAAGATGTAATGGCATGCTGTTACTACAGCATTTAAACACACAGTCAAAGTGAATGATGGCAGGCCCTTGTGACAAATGGCTTATTTGCATATAGGCATACTGTAGCTCTGATTGGCTATTGCGCACCGGTCTGTGTAGACTCCGGTCCTGGACAAGACCGATGTTTGTTAGGTTTTATTTACTGCAGTGTCTATTGATTGTCAAACAGCACAGCTGCTTTCCCCCTCTATATTGCTATAGAATTTTCACAAATACCTTACTCTGTCGTTCCCAAACATTCTATGAAGGTATGAACACTTAGATATGGTAATTTACAAGTTGTCGCATGTCAGAGAAAACAGAAACAAACATTTTAATTAAATTATTCATACCCCTTGACTTATTCCACAATGTATTGGAAATGAAATACAGAAATGTTTTATTTACATAAGTATTCACACTCTTGAGTACATACTTTGTAGAAGTGATTACAGCTGTGAGTCTTTATGGGTAAGTCACTGAGAGCTTTGCAAACCTGGATTGTATGTATTTGCACATGTATTATTTGGTTTATTCTTGAAGCTCTGTTTGTTGATCATTGCTAGACAGACATTTTCAAGTCTTGCCTTACAGTTTTGACTTAAATCTTGAAAATCTAACTCAGCCGCTCAGCAACATTCAATGTCTTCTTGGTAAGCAACTCCAGTGTATATCTGGCCTTGCGTTTTAGGTTATTGTCCAGCTGAAAGGTGAATTTGTCTTTCAGTGAAACAGGTTTTCTCTACGATTTTGCCTGTGCTTATAGCTGTTTTCCATTTCTATATATCCACCCCAAAAAAGATCTTGCCACTGGTAGGCATAGCCATAGAATGATGCAGCCACCACCAGCTTGAAAACATACTCAGTGATGAGTTGTCGGATTTGTCCCAGACATAACATTTTGGATTCAGGACAAGAAGTTCATTTCTTTACCACATTTGTTATTCAGTATTACTTCAGTGCCTTGTTGCAAACAGGATGCATGTTTTGGAATATTTTTATTTTGTACAGGCTAGTATTATGGAGTAACTACAACATTGTTCATCCGTCTTTGTTTTCTCATATCACAACCATTAAACTGTATCCGTTTTAAAATCACCATTGGCCTCATGTTAAAATCCCTGAGTGTGTTGATACACCATCCAAAGCCTAATTAATTAACTTCACCATGCTCAAAGGGATATTCAGCGTCTGCTTTTTTCAATTGTATTTTTATGTCTACCTTCTTTGCGGTTGAATCTGTGCTTGAAATTCACTACTCGATTGAGGGACCTTCGAGATAATTGTACTGTATGTGTGGGGTACAGAGATTAATTCATTCAAAACGCATGTTAAACACTATTAGGGTTGCACATTTTGGGGAATATAGGTGGAAACTTTCTGCGGGAATTAATGGAAATATATGCAAATTACATGTTTTGCATTGGATATATTTACCATATCATATGGAGACAGAAACATAAACCTTTTACCTCATCAAATCAAACTTGCTATGTCACATGCGCCAAATACAACAGGTGTAGACCTTAGTGAAATGCTTACTTACAAGCCCTTAACCAACAATGCAGTTTTAAGAAAATACCAAAAAGAAAAGTAAGATATAAGAAAAACAAATAATTAAAGAGCAGCAGTAAATAACAATAGCAGGGTTATACACAAGGGGTACCGGTACAATGTGTGGGGGCAGGGGGGGGTACAAATAGTCTGGGTAGCCATTTGATTAGCTGTTCAGGAGTCTTATGGCTTGGGGGTAGAAGCTGTTTAGAAGTCTCTTGGACCTAGACTTGGTGCTCCGGTACTGATTGCCGTGCGGTAGCAGAGAGAACGGTCTATGACTAGGGTGGCTGGAGTCTTTGACCATTTTTAGGGCCTTCCTTTGACACCGCCTGGTATAGAGGTCCTGGATGGCAGTAAGCTTGGCCCCGGTGATGTACTGGGCCGTACGCACTACCCTCTGTAGTGCCTTGCGGTCGGAGGCCGAGTAGTTGCCATACCAGGCAGTGATGCAACCCGTCAGGATGCTCTCGACGGTGCAGCTGAGGACCCATGCCACATCTTTTCAGTCTCCTGTGTGGGAATAGGTTTTGTCGTGCCCTCTTCACGACTGTGTTAGTGTGCTTGGACCATGTTAGTTTGTTGGTGATGTGGATGCCAAGGAACTTGAAGCTCTCAACCTGCTCCACTACAGCTCCGTCAATGAGAATGGGGGCGAGTGTAAACTGAGTGTAAAACATGGTCATTGTGGATGTTCAATTATATTCCTCTTACTATAAAATAATGGCATGGTACTTATAAGCATATCTTGTCAGTTAAATGAACAAGCCAATAGCCTATGGCATGGAACATAGCCAGATAACATACAGTAGGCCAACTCATTCTGTTCTTCTGAAATACATTTTCTTCGTATTATAATGTTTCTTTAAACCTGACTGAAATAAATAATGGATTTATTATGATGGTGTTTATTCAACTGATTTTATTATACTTTTTTTTACATGTAGATGTTCCAAAGGCGTTATCAGCGGCTTGTACTCCGCTTGCTTGGAGGCCTGGAGATACTAAACATGTTTATGATAATTAACTGTCAATTACCGTGACACCGCCTGCCTTTTGCATAACCGCCACAGCCCTAATTGTGTGTACATTTTGAATTCAAGCTATAACTCAACAAAATGTGTAAAAAGTAATGGGGTGTGAATACTTTCTGAAGGAAATGTATATGAACAGCTTTTAATAAGATTTCATGTTGCTAAAACGCTGTCAATTCGACTTTAAAATAATTTTGTAGACTGAGAGGATTCCTTCCATTTTGTATTGTATTTATTAAGGATCCCCATTAGTTCCTGCTAAGACAGCAGCTACTCTTCCTGGAGTCTGGCAGAAATGATGGAAGTAATATAGTTTCTAATACAAAAAAAAATTCTCATTAAAATACATTTTACAACAGATTTCACAATTCATTAAATGTGTGCCCTTCGGCCACTACTCTACTACAACACACATTCCAGGTGTACATGTGTATAGTGTGCTTGTACCTTTGTGTGTGACTCTTCACAGTCCTCGCTGTTCCGTAAGGTGTATTTTTCTTAGTATTTTTAAAATCTGATTCTACTGCTTGGGTCAGTTACTAGAGTTCCATGTAGACATTCACTCTACGGACATTCTTTAAAGTCATCCATGGCTACTTGACTTTGAGTCCAGACACTACAGAACATCCCTCTTTTTAATACCCTGTAGTGAGCTTCCCTTTCACACGGTAGTACCATCATGAGTTTCCAGATTAGACCTAGAGTCTACGTCCCAAAACAGCACCCTATTCCCCACAGTGCACTGGGGCTCTGGTGAAAAATCGTGCACTGTGTAGGCAAAAGGGTGGCGTTTTGGGGCGTTGCCAGAGATTTCCCTACCCAGTCCTTCAGTGCCATGTGGACATCTTCAACAAATAGATAGGACACAAAAAAAGGAATGGTAGCCTATTTAATGTTTACATCTCTCCATTTCTCCATCCCTCTCTCTGTCCCTCTCTCCCCCCACTGAAGCGCTCTCCATCAGTTGGGCCAACTAGCAAAGGCAGACGTGTAAGCTAAGCAGCAGCTCTGTGCTTGTTATTTTGTCTGTGACCAATCATCCTCTGAATCATCCTCTGAATCTCAATCCGGTCTTTTGCATGAATGGGAATACATTGTCTGTGTTGTGTTGATTGTGTGCTTGGGGAAAAAGCAACCTTAGACTTTCAAATAAGTTATATCAAATGCTTCCTTGTAAGGAGCCTGTTACTGCAATGGCCTGCACTGTAGGCCTCCAATTAGCTACACTAGCCTAGCCTATATGTTGTTGTCCTCCAAGATTTCCCCAAACCAAAAGCATGGTGGTGCTGTTCTCTCTCGTGGTACGGTCAGCATGGTCAATGGGTTATGTGTAGCGCTCCTGTCATGTGCATGGTTCATGGGTTTGTGGTCCAACCTCTAGGCTTCCTAATGACCAATGGGAGGGTCAGTCCTATATCTACTATGACCACAATCCCCATTTACCTTTTTAATACTGTGCATCTACCTGGTTCAATGGATTTCTTGCTTTTCCCTCTAAGCATGGATGGTGCTTTTTGGTCCCTCTTGGTTTCCTTACTTTCTACCAGCTCCCGAACACCATGGCTGCATTCCAAATACTTAACAGACACACCCTCTCCCCTCAGCCCTCAAATTAAGTGGACACTTCTGATTACGTATCATGACGTCTGATGAGTTTACAGGGAGGAAGGAATTCATTTTAAATGGACCACCCTTGCCCGGAAATTCATCACTCGTTCGTCCCCCGACAGTAGCTTGTGGGTGCTTTATATGCGCTACAGTCAATTGAGTGCATGTCTACTTATATTAAATATGTAATTATTAATATACGCCTACTGTAACGATAGCTATCAAGTTAATTAGCTAACTAACGTGAGCCTGCCTAGCTGGAACAGAAGGAAAATGTTTTATTTCTACCATCTCCAAAAGATAACCAAACAAAAACATCGTTACTTTTACGAGAAGTGTTTGTGCACAATTTCTAACTTTGTTTTTACTTACACTTGTATGTTGAATCCATATTGACTTTGGGGTTTTATGTTTTGGCTTTTCTTAGCGGATGTACAATCGTCTCAAATTGAATTATGGGGCCCCGAAGTGAACATAATTGTACACTTGCAAGCTAGAGGTCGACCGATTTATGATTTTTCAACGCCGATACCGATTATTCGAGGACTATAAAAGCCTTTTATTTATTTGTAATCATGACAATTACAACAATACTGAATGAACACTTATTTTATCTTAATATAATACATCAATAAAATCAATTTAGCCTCAAGTAAATAATGAAACGTGTTCATTTTGGTTTAAATAATGCAAAAACAAAGTGTTGGAACATATTGCACTTTTATTTTCTTCTCCATGTAAAATATGTGCCATGTAAGAAAGCTAACGTTTCAGTTCCTTGCTCAGAACATGAGAACATATGAAAGCTGGTGGTTCCTTTTAACATGAATCTTCAATATTCCCAGGTAAGAAGTTTTAGGTTGTAGTTATTATAGGAATTATAGGACTATTTCCCTCTATACCATTTGTATTTCATTAACCTTTGACTATTGGATGTTCTTATAGGCACTTTAGTATTGCCAGTGTAACAGTATAGCTTCCGTCCCTCTCCTCGCTCCTCCCTGGGCTCGAACCAGCAACACATCGACAATTAGCACGCGCTAACTAGCTAGCCATTTCACTTCGGTTACACGAGCCTCTCTCGGCAGTTGATAGGCTTGAAGTCATAAACCGCAATGCTTGACACACAACGAAAAGCTGCTGGCAAAACGCACGAAAGTGCTGTTTGAATGAATGTTTACGCGCCTGCTTCTGCCTACCACCGCTCAGTCAGATACTTGTATGCTCAGTCAGATTATATGCAACGCAGGACACGCTAGATAATATCTAGTAATATCAACCATGTGTAGTTAACTAGTGATTATGATTGATTGTTTTTTATAAGATAAGTTTAATGCTAGCTCGCAACTTACCTTGGCTTACTGCATTCACGTAACTCCTTGTGGAGTGCAACGAGAGAGAGGCAGGTCGTTATTGCGTTGGACTAGTAAGATTGGATCCCCCGAGCTGACAAGGTGAAAATCTATCATTCTGCCCCTGAACAAGGCAGTTAACCCACTGTTCCTAGGCCGTCATTGAAAATAAGAATGTGTTCTTAACTGACTTACCCAGTTAAATAAAGATGAAATAAAGGTGTAAAAAAAAATTTTTTTAAATGTCAAATCGGCAAAAAATACTGATTTCCGATTGTTATGAAAACTTGAAATCGGCCCTAATTAATCAGCCATTCCGATTAATTGGTTGACCTCTATTGCATACTCCATTAAAAACGAGGGCTGAGTGGCTTACGTTGCAAACTTCCCTTGCTTGGCTAATCATTTGGACCGACGATAAATATGGCCGCGGGGATTTCCCCCAAGGGCATAAGGCGAGAGGGTAAGTGAAGGAGGATGTGTCTGAGTTTGAAACGCAGCCCATGTCTTCCATGTCCTGTAACTCCTTTTATTCTTTCTTTCTACCTCTCTTTTCTCCAGGTGGACTCTGTGGATAACTTCACTCCCTCCAACACCCCATCCAGGGACGAGGACTCCAAAAAGTCTCGCTCGCGGTCGCCCTCCATGGCCAGCGACGTGGAGCCCATTGAGGTGAACGCTGACCTCTGAATTATGACCACTACGCTGGTTTATAGCGTAGGTATATATTTTGCTGTACTCAAATCTCTCTCTCTTCTCCCACACTCCAGTTGATAGACCCACGAACAGTCCAGACCCCCACCATGCGACCAGGAGGCTATGGTAGTATCGGCCGCTCATCACCCAAGGTAAGACCTGACATCCTCCTTGTTCTACTGTTTTAACCACAGTCAATACTTTGTAATGTCAATCCCATGGACCTGACAAAGTCCAAGCTAAGATTAATATGCTTACCGTTTCTGTACTTAAATAAAATGTCCCTTTAGTGTGTGTGTGTGTGTGCGCACAAACTTTCTGTATTTGTCCTATGTGTTTTGACCGGCCGTCTGTTCTCCTCTGTTTGTCACCTGCAGCCCAAAGCCCACCAGTTTGTGGTGAAGTCCTTCAGTGCTCCCACCAAGTGTAACCAGTGTACCTCTCTGATGGTGGGACTCATTCGCCAGGGCTGCACCTGTGAAGGTAGAACAGGGGAGAAGGGGAGTGATAAACGTGGGGAGGAGGAGAAGAGAGGGAGGAAGACAGATGGGAGAATGAGGAGAGAGGGGGATAAAGGGAGGAAGACTGGGATTTGAGAAAAGGGAGTGAAGGAAAAGCTAGGATGGAAGCAGGAGTAGTGAAGTGGGACCGAGGTGGCAGTACATTCTCTTTTAATGCTTGATGTGGCTATACATGGATAAAACCCCTCCTTCTCTCCTGTCTGGTCCTGTAGTGTGTAACTTCTCGTGCCACGTGACGTGTGCTGATAAGGCTCCAGCGGTGTGCCCCGTGCCACACGACCAGACCAGGGGGCCGCTGGGCATCGACCCTCAGAGGGGCATTGGCACCGCCTACGAAGGACACGTCAGAGTACGTAAGACACAGAAGATTGTATTTGTTTATTTTTGGTTGAAATTTCCTGCTGGAGTAGCTCCCTACATGTGAATTAAAGTGGACCTTTAAAAACGTCCATCTTACCTTGTATGTATAGCCTCTCTATCAGGGGCTGACCTGTGTGTGTTTGTGAGGTTTGCCTGTTAACGGTGTGTGTGTGTATAATAAAATATGTCTGTCTGTAGTACTGGGATGGGAAAAAACCCTGCGCAACCAATAGCTCCCCAAAAAAAGGGTCTGGGTCTATGTGGGAGACTAAAGTGTTTGTCTGTCTCTGTGTGTGTTCCCAGGTGCCCAAGCCCACAGGGGTGAAGAAGGGTTGGCAGCGGGCGGTGGCCGTGGTGTGTGATTTCAAGCTCTTCCTGTATGAGCTGGGAGAGGGCAAGACCACAATGCCCAGTGTGGTCGTCAGTCAGGTCATAGACATGAGGTAAGGACTACAACCTGAGCGCTGTCTGAACTACAACTCCCATTGATGGGAGAGAGATGGCTGCTTATTAGTATTACCTCTGGGTTTAGTTCTTTAGTTCACACTCTCTCCTTTTTTGTTTTCCAGGGATGAGGAGTTTTCAGTCAGCTCTGTTCTGGCGTCGGACGTCATTCATGCCAGTCGCAAGGACATCCCATGTATTTTCAGGGTTAGCCTTTTATTCATGAATACATGCATACATTCATACCTTTACTCAGTGATTACTCCCCCACCTTGTTCCACAGTCTTCAGATTTCTCCGATTTTAACAATACGTCTACTTTTGTTTGGGAGGCCGTTCTGAAAGCTGTCTCCTCTCTTAGTACCTCTGACCTCTTACCCCTCCAGGTGACGGCATCCCAGCTCTCCCCCTCCTCCAGTCACAAGCCTTCCATCCTGATCCTGGCCGACAGCGACCACGAGAGGAACAAGTGGGTGGGGCTTCTCAACGAGCTGCAGCGCATCCTCAAGAAGAACAAGCTGAAGGAGCGCTTCGTCTACGTGCCCAAAGAGGCCTACGACAGCACGCTGCCGCTCATCAAGACCACGCAGTCCGCCGCTATTATAGGTTGGTGGAGGATGCACACACAGCCTCTTTATTTTGACCATGTAGTACTGAAGTCAATATATGGACATGAACAAAACTCTGACTAGTTTGTAGTGTAGAGCCATTACATGTTGAGCTGCAGTCTCCCTCTGTCATTACCATGGTCCTAATGACTGCAGTACAGATGCACCTTTGGCCATGCAGTAGACTCTGAATCAAATGTCCTGTTGTTGTTTTCTCTTCAGATCACGAGCGTGTTGCCCTGGGCAACGAGGAAGGCCTTTATGTCATCCATGTCACCAAAGATGGTAAGACTTTAGTACCCACCTGGAGATGGTGAGACTTTAGGACCCACCTGGAGATGGGGAGACTTTAGGACCCACCTGGAGATGGGGAGACTTTAGGACCCAACTGGAGATGGGGAGACTTTAGGACCCACCTGGAGATGGGGATGCACTTCACCCATTATGCAGTTGAATTCTCACCACGTTAGCCATCACAGTGGAGAAGTTTTTGACCACTCTCTCTGCCTGCTCTCTCCCTCTCCTCTCCCCCCTCCTCTTTCCCCTCCTCTGACCTCTCCTGACCTAACAGAGATCATCCGTGTTGGGGACAATAAGAAGGTCCATCACATTGACCTGGTCCCCCAGGAGCAGCTCCTAGCGGTCATCTCCGGCCGTAACCGTCACGTCCGTCTCTTCCCCATGGCCGCGCTGGACGGACGGGAGATGGACTCCTACAAGCTGGCCGAGACCAAGGGGTGCACGGCGCTGGTGTCCGGCTCCGTCCGAAACAACTCCTTCACCTGTCTGTGTGTGGCCATGAAGAGACAGGTCATCTGTTACGAGGTGGGTGGTGTGTGCAGGAAGGATGGGGTTGGTGGGACTTTTACAAACAACTCCTTCACCTGTCTGTGTGTGGCCATGAAGAGACAGGTCATCTGTTACGAGGTGGGTGGTGTGTGCAGGAAGGATGGGGTTGGTGGGACTTTTACAAACAACTCCTTCACCTGTCTGTGTGTGGCCATGAAGAGACAGGTCATCTGTTACGAGGTGGGTGGTGTGTGCAGGAAGGATGGGGTTGGTGGGACTTTTACAAGCCGTTTTACTCTTTCGTGTGTTACAAATTATGTAATATAACTTTGCTCATAAAATATAGTTTAAACCAATATATAGGCTCTATTTATGGGATTATGAAGGGTCGATTAAGCCTAAAAATATTAAAGAATTAACTCCCAAAATAACAACATGATGGTTCTATGTCTCCCAGGTGAACAAGAGCAAGGCACGTCACCGGCGACTGCAGGAGCTCCAAACCCCAGGTCCCGTCCAGTGGATGGGTCTCCTGAGCGAACGGCTATGTGTGGGCTACCAGGCTGGCTTCACGCGCTACAGCATCCACGGGGACTGTGCCCCAGTCAGCCTGTTGCACCCCGAGGACCACACCCTAGCCTTCATATCGCAGCAGGCCCTGGACGCGCTTTGTGCCGTGGAGATCTCCTCCAAGGAACTACTGCTCTGCTTCTCAGCCATAGGGGTCTACGTGGACTCGCAGGGCCGCCGCTCGCGCCAGCAGGAGTTGATGTGGCCTGCCGTGCCCAACTCTGCCTGTGAGTTCTGAACTAGCACAGCTGTGTTAAAGCCCAATTCTGCCACTTTTCAACCTCATTCACTATCCAGCACCATACCAGTGTCTTCATGTGTGAAACAGAGCGTTTTTCTGATCTGTGGTTAAAAAGAGACGAAGAAAGGTCCTAAAAAATTGCTTCTCTGTGACATCACAGGGTAGGATTAAAAGATTTTAAATAACATTGATATTCAAAACCTGCAGTGAGTTTCTAGCTCAAGTGAAGGTATTGTCTTGCTCACCACGTCACCGCACATCTCATAGTGTTTTAAAAATAACTTTTTAAAATGTTTCAAATTTTGATGATGTAATTGGGTAGAACTTTAACTATGTTGATACTGGGTTTGTGCTGGAGATAATCAACATGAGATTGAAAAGTGGTGGAGTTGCCCTTTAACCTTTTCATAAACCAAGTGTTTTATATAAGGTTTTATTTCTCCATTGTTTACAAACAACAGGAACAAAATCAAACAGTGCATATTGCCTCTGGATATGTTGAAAACTATGGTGTGGATGTGATGGACTGTCAGTCCTTGCTTCTAGAGTGTCCGTGAATTTGTGAGGGGTTACATTTCCCTAGCTCCATCCCAAAAGCACCCCGGGGTCTGCAGTTTTGCTGAAAAACCAATCCCAGAATGCACACTACCGTTCAAAAGTTTGGGGTCACTCAGAAATGAGAGCAGCACATTTTTTTGTCCCTTTAAAATAACGTCAAATTGATCAGAAATACAGTGTAGACATTGTTAACAATACAGGTGATTTTTAATGGAATATCTACATAGGCTTACAGAGGCCCATTATAAGCAACCATCACTCCTGTGTTCCAATGGCACTTTGTGTTAGCTAATCCAAGTTTATCATTTTAAAAGGCTAATTGATCATTAGAAAACTGTTGTACTTATTAAAGAAGCAATAAAACTGGGCTTCTTTAGACTAGTTGAGTATCTGGAGCATCAGCATTTGTGGGTTCGATTACAGGATCAAAATGGCCAGAAACAAAGACTTTTCTTCTGAAACTCATCAGTCTATTCTTGTTCTGAGAAATGAAGGCTATTCCATGCGAGACATTGCCAAGCAACTGAAGATCTCGTACAATGCTGTGTACTACTCCTGTCATAGAACAGCGCAAACTTTCTCTAACCAGAATAGAAAGAGGAGTGGGAGGCCCCAGTGCACACCTGAGCAAGAGGACAAGTACATTAGAGTGTCTAGTTTGAGAAAGGTGCCTCACAAGTCCTCAACTGGCAGCTTCATTAAATGGTACCCACAAAACACCAGTCTCAATGTCAACAGTGAAGAGGTGACTCCGAGATGCTGGCCTTCTAGGCAGAGTTACAAAGAAAAAGCCATATCTCAAACTGGCCAATAAAAAGAAAAGATTAAGATGGGCAAAAGAACACAGACACTGGACAGAGGAAGATTGGAAAAAAATGTTATGGACAGGTAAATCTAAGTTTGAGGTGTTCAGATCACAAAGAAGAACATTGGTGAGACGCAGAACAAATGAGAAGATGATGGAGGGGTGCTCGACTCCCTCTGTCAAGCATGGTGGAGGCAATGTGATGGTCTGGGGGTGCTTTGGTGGTGGTAACGTGGGAGATTTCTACAGGGTAAAAGAGACCTTGAAGAAGGAAGGCTATCACTCCATTTTGCAACGCCGTGCCATACCCTGTGGACGGTGCTTAATTGGAGCCAATTTCCTCCTACAAAATGACCCAAAGCACAGCTCCAAACAATGCAATAACTATTTAAGGAAGAAGCAGTCAGCTGGTATTCTGTCTGTAATGGAGTGACCAGCACAGTCACCGGATCTCACACCTATTGAGCTGTTGTGGGAGCAACTTGACCGTATGGTACGTAAGAAGTGCCTATCGAGCCAATCCAACTTGTGGGAGGTGTTTCAGGAAGCATGGGGGGAAATCTCTTCAGATTACCTCAACAAATTGACAACTAGAATGCCAAATGTCTGCAAGGCTGTAATTGCCGCAAATTGAGGATTCTTTGACGAAAGCAAAGTTTGAAGGACACAATTATTATTTCAATTAAAATAATTATGACCTTGTCAAAGTCTTTACTATATTTCCTATTCATTTTTCTACTCATTTCATGTATCTTTTCATGGAAAACGAGGATATTTCTAAGTGACCCCAAACTTTTGAACGGTAGTGTAGCTTTAAGCCTGAAGCTGACGTTGGCCTTCTTTTTCCTCACCAGGTTACAACGCCCCCTACCTGTCAGTGTACAGTGAGAATGCTGTGGATGTTTTTGATGTCAACACCATGGAGTGGATTCAGACCATACCATTGAAGAAGGTGAGAGCGTAGGACTGCAGGTGTAGCGGAGGGCCGTTAGTCGAATTGGTGTGTGTGCATGGTAGGTTTAACCTTTGACCCCGTTGTATCTTCCTGAAGGTGCGACCTCTGAACCCGGATGGATCCCTGAACCTCCTGGGTCTTGAGACTGTGAGGCTCATCTACTTCAGAAACAAGACTGCAGGTCAGTGACACACAGGAAAGGCATCTAGACTGCAGGTCAGTTAGGAGAGGTACACATCTCAATTATTTATTCTGAGTGTAATTCTCATTCTAATGGTCGTATTCCACAATAGGATTGTCGTGATTTTTTGTTGTTGCTGTTGTTGATGACGTGGTCAATCTTGTTAATATTCCAGAGGGTGACGAGTTGGTGGTTCCTGAGACGTCAGACAACAGCAGGAAGCAGATGGTTCGCAGCATGAACAACAAGAGACACTTCTCCTTCAGAGTCCCTGAGGAGGAGAGGATGCAGCAGAGGAGGTACACTACATAGTACATACTACATAGTACACACTATGCACGGTGCATTCAGTAAGTATTCAGACATTTCAGACCCCTCAACTTTTTCCACATTCTGTTACGTTATAGCCTTATTCTAAACTGGATTAAATAAACATTTTCCTCATCATTCTACACACAATACCCCAAAATGACAAAGCAAAAACAGGTTAGTAGAAACTTTGGCACATTTACTAAAATAAAAAGAGAAATACCTTATTTACATAAGTATTCAGACCCTTTTGATATGAGACTCAAAATTGAGCTCAGGTGCATCCTGTTTCCATTGATCATCCTTGAGATGTTTCTACAACTCGAATGGAGTCCACCTGTGGTAAATTCAATTGATTGGACATGATTTGGAAAGGCACACACCTGCTTTATATAAGATCCCCCTGTTGGCAGTGTGTGTCAGAGCAAAAAGCAAGCCATGAGGTCGAAGGAAATGTCCGTAGAGCCACAAGACAGGATTGTGTCAAGGCACAGATCTGGGGAAGGGTACCAAAAAATTTTTGCAGCAGTGAAGGTCCCCAAGAACACAGTGGCCTCCATCATTCTTAAATGGAAGAAGTTTGGAACCACCAAGACTCTTCCTAGAGCTAGCCGCGTGGCCAACTGAGCAATCGGGGAGAAGGGCCTTAGTCAGGGAAGTGACCAAGTGACCAAGTGGGTCTCCTATCTCTGTGGAGATAGGAGACCCTTCCAGAAGGACAACCATCTCTGCAGCACTCCACCATTCAGGCCTTTATGGTAGACTGGCCAGATGGAAGCCACTCCTCAGTAAAACGCACAACATTCTGCTGTATTGCCAAAAGGAACCAAACACTTCCGGCACCGACAGAGATGGCCACCTCGCTTGTCGTTCCTAGGAAACTATGCAGTATATATATATATATATATATTTTTTTTTGTGTGTTATTTCTTACATTGTTACCCAATGTTATCTTAGGTTTTATTACATACAGTCGGGAGGAACTATTGGATATAAGATCAACGTCAACTCACTAACATTACGACCAGGAATACGACTTTCCCGAAGCGGATCCATTGTCCTGGGTGGTAGGCAAAACAATGGATCGGATCCCAGCCGGCGATCGAAGACAACGACGCTGTAGAAAAGGCAGACGGAGCGATCTTCTGGTCAGGCTCCATAGATGGGCACATCGTGCACCGCTCCCGAGCATACTACTCGCCAATGTCCAGTCCCTTGACAACAAGGTAGACGAAATCCGTGCAAGGGTAGCCTTCCAGAGAGACATCAGAGACTGTAACGTTCTTTGTTTCACGGAAATATGGCTCACTCGAGACACGCTAGCGGAGTCGATACAGCCAGCTGATTTCTTCACGCATCTCGCTGACAGAAACGAGCATCTTTCTGCTAAGAAGAAGGACTGGGGTGTATGCCTTATGATTAACGAGACGTGGTGTGATCATAACAACGTACAGGAACTCAAGTCCTTCTGTTCACCTGACTTAGAATTCCTCACAATCAAATGCCGTCCGCATTACCTACCGAGAGAATTCTTTTCGATTATAATCACAGCCGCATACATCCCCCCAAGCAGACACATCGATTGCCCTGAACAAACTTCATTTGACTCGATGTAAACTGGTAACCACATATCCTGAGGCTGCATTTATTGTAGCTGGGGATTTTAACAAGGCTAATCTGAAAACAATGCTCCCTAAATTCTGTCAGCATATCGATTGCGAAACCAGGGCTGGCAAAACCCTAGGTCATTGTTATTCTTACTTCCGCGAAGCATATAAGGACTTCCCTCCTTTCGGAAAAGCTGACCATGACTCCATTTTGTTGCTTCCAGCCTATAGACAGAAACTAAAACACTCAGGTCTGTTCAACGCTGTCCCTCCAATCGGATTCCATGCTTCAAGATTGCTTCGATCATGAGGACTGGGATATGTTCCGCATTGCGGCGAACAACAACATTGATGAATACGCTGATTCGGTGAGCGGGTTTATTAGCTCGTACCCACAGCGTCTATTAAAACATTCCCAAACCAGAATCTGTGGATTCATGGCAGCATTCGCGCAAAACTGAAAACGCGAACCACTGCTTTTAATCAGGGCAAGGTGACCAGAAACATGACCGAATACAAACAGTGTAGCTATTCCCTCCGAAAGGCAATCAAACAAGCTAAGCGTCACTATGGAGACAAAGTAGTCTCAATTCAACGACTCAGACACGAGAGGTATGTGACAGGGTCTACAGTCAATCACGGACTATTAAAGGAAAACCAGCCCCGTCGCGGACCAGGATGTCTTGCTCCCAGACAGACTAAACAACTTCTTTGCTCACTTTGAGGACAATACAGTGCCACTAACACGGACCACTACCAAAACCTGCAGGCTCTCCTTCACTGCAGCCGACATGAGCAAAACATTTAAACGTGTCAACCCTCGCAAGGCTGCAAGCCCAGACGGCATCCCCAGCCGCATCCTCAGAGCATGCGCAGACCAGCTGGCCGGTGTGTTTACGGACATATTCAATCAATCCTTATCCCAGTGTGCTGTTCCCACATGCTTCAAGAGGGCCACCATTGCTACTGTTCCCAAGAAAGCTAAGGTAACTGACCTAAATGACTGCCGCCCCATAGCACTCACTTCCGTCATCATGAAGTGCTTTGAGAGACTAGTCAAGGACCATATCACCTCCACCCTACCTGACACCCTAGACCCACTGCAATTTGCTTACCGCCCCAATAGGTCCTCAACCTCAGGAGGCTGAAGAAATTTGGCTTGTCACCAAAAACACTCACAAACTTTTACAGATGCACAATCAAGAGCATCCTGTTGGGCTGTATCACTGCCTGGTACGGCACCTGCTCCGCCCATAACTGTAAGGCTCTCCAGAGGGTAGTGAGGTCTGCACAACGCATCACCGGGGGAAAACTACCTGCCCTCCAGGACACCTACACCACCTGATGTCACAGGAAGGCCAAAAAGATCATCAAGGACAATAACCACCCGAGCCACTGCCTGTTCACCCCGCTATCATCCAGAAGGCGAGATCAGTACAGGTGCATCAAATCAAGGACCGAGAGACAGACGTTTTTCAGTCTCAAGGTCATCAGACTGTTTAACAGCTATCAATAACATTTAGTGGCTGCTGCCAACATACTGACTCATCTCCAGCCACTTTAATAATGGAAAAATGTATGTAATAAATGTATCACTAGCCACTTTAAACAATGCCACTTCATATAATGTTTACATACCCTACATTACTCATCTCATATGATATGTATATCCTGTACGGGCAGACTGATATGGACTGTAGTGGTCTGTCTTACCACGGGGAAGGGTACCAAAAAAGGGTACCCTTTATCATCTACTGCATCTTGCCATCTTTATGTGATGTATCACTAGCCACTTTAAACTATGCCACTTTTATATGTTTACACACCCTACATTACTCATCTCATATGTATATATTGTACTCTATACCATCCACTGCATCTTGCCTATGTCGTTCTATACCATCACTCATTCATATATTTTTTTATGTACATATTCTTATTCATTCCTTTACACTTGTGTGTGTGTATAAGGTAATTGTTAGGTTAGATTACTCATTGGATATTACTGCATTGTCGGAAGCACAAGTATTTCGCTACACTCCCATTAACATCTGCTAACCATGTGTATGTGACAAATACAATTTGATTTGATTTAAAGACTCTCAGACCATGAGAAACAAAGATGCTCTGGTCTGATGAAACCAAGATTGAACTCTTTCGCCTGAATGCAAAGCGTCACATCTGGAGGAAACCTGGCAACATCCCTACGGTGAAGCATGTTGGTGGCAGCATCATGCTGCGGGGATGTTTTTCAGTGGCAGGGACTGTGAGACTAGTCAGGATCGAGGGAAAGATTAACTTAGCAAAGTACAGAGAGATCCTTGATGAAAACCTGCTCCAGAGCTGGGGACCTCAGACTGGAGCGAAGGTTCACCTTCCAACAGGACAACAACCCTAAGCACACAGCCAAGACAATGCAGGAATGGCTTCGTGACAAGTCTCTGAATGTCCTTGAGTGGCCCAGCCAGAGCCTGAACCCGATCGAATATCTCTGGAGAGATCTGAAAATAGCTGTGCAGCAATGCTCCCCATCCAACCTGACATAGCTTGAGAGGATCTGCAGAGAGGAATGTGAGGAACTCCCCAAATACAGGTGTGAGCCATACCCAAGAAGACTCAAGGCTGTAATCGCTGCCAAGGGTTGTTCAACGAAGTTCTGAGTAAAGGATCTGAATACTTATGCAAATGTGATATTTCATTTTTTTTGGTGTCTAAAAACCTGTTTTTGTTTTGTCATTATGAGGTATTGTGTGTAGATTGATGAGAGGGGGGGAAAACAATTTCATCCATTATAAGACTAACGTAACAGAATGTGGAAAAAGTCAATGGGTCTGAATATTTTCTGAATGCACTATAGTAAACACTACATAGTACACACTGCACACTACATAGATGACACTGCATAGTACACACTACATAGTACACACTATAGATGCTTCTTATTCAGAGACCCAGGGAATGAGAGACTGCAGCAGAGGATGTACACTATTACACCCTACATAGTACACCATAGACGCTTCTCCTTCACTCTCCACAGGGGCATTCAGTCAGCTGATCTGTGTGTGTGTCCCTTCTGTAGGGAGATGCTGAGAGACCCAGAGATGAGGAACAAGCTGATCTCCAACCCCACCAACTTCAACCACGTGGCCCACATGGGACCTGGAGACGGCATCCAGATTCTCAAAGACCTGCCCATGGTAAGACAGACCACTACAGTCCATATCAGTCTGCTTTGTAAAGACCTGCCCGTGGTAAGACAGACCACTACAGTCCATATCAGTCTGCTTTGTAAAGACCTGCCCGTGGTAAGACAGACCACTACAGTCCATATCAGTCTGCCCGTGGTAAGACAGACCACTACAGTCCATATCAGTCTGCCCGTGGTAAGACAGACCACTACAGTCCATATCAGTCTGCCCGTGGTAAGACAGACCACTACAGTCCATATCAGTCTGCCCGTGGTAAGACAGACCACTACAGTCCAGATCAGTCTGCCCGTGGTAAGACAGACCACTACAGTCCAGATCAGTCTGCCCGTGGTAAGACAGACCACTACAGTCCAGATCAGTCTGCCCGTGGTAAGACAGACCACTACAGTCCAGATCAGTCTGCCCGTGGTAAGACAGACCACTACAGTCCAGATCAGTCTGCCCGTGGTAAGACAGACCACTACAGTCCAGATCAGTCTGCCCGTGGTAAGACAGACCACTACAGTCCAGATCAGTCTGCCCGTGGTAAGACAGACCACTACAGTCCAGATCAGTCTGCCCGTGGTAAGACAGACCACTACAGTCCAGATCAGTCTGCCCGTGGTAAGACAGACCACTACAGTCCAGATCAGTCTGCCCGTGGTAAGACAGACCACTACAGTCCAGATCAGTCTGCCCGTGGTAAGACAGACCACTACAGTGTGTCCATTTATATTTCTGCTATTTCTGCTGTATTTGTTCCTGTTTTATCTGTGTTTGTATGTTTGTTGTCGTTTGTGATTTAATGTCAATATGTGTGGTCATCATCTCTATAAATTGTTGTATGTATGCATATGTGTTCATATTTGTATCATTATGTGAATGTGTGTATTCACACATTTTTCTGTCTTTGTGTTTTCATCTCCATAATCTATATATCTTCTGTGCTCATCTGTCTCTGTGCTCATCTGTCTGTCTCTGTCCCCATCGGTCTCTGTCCTCTCCTGTCTTAATGCAGAACTTGCGTGTTCAGGAGAGTCGTGCTGCAGGCTTCAGTGGCTCCGTGTCCATCCCCTCCATCACTAAGAACAGAGCCGAGCCGGGACGGTCCATGAGCGCCAGCAGTGGACTGGGCATCCGTAAGTACCACACTACCAAACACACTAGGCTAGTAGGCTTGATAAAGAAATATTGTATAATAAAAAGGGGATTAAAAAAGCATTGTTATAAATCTAGGACTGGGTAGTGAAATGGTGTGCTTGTTACTAATGAAAAATGGAAAGTAGATTTAAATGCATTTGTATTGTATTGACTGATACAAATGATTCTCTTCCATTCCTACCTCTCTCTGTCCCTCTCTCTCCCCATTCCTCTCTTTCTTCCCCATCCCTTTTTATTTTTCTCTCTCTCCAGGTTCGTCATCTCAGAACGGCAGTGCATTGAAGAGAGAGCTCTCTGGGGGTAGCTACAGCTCTAAGCGCCAAACCATGACCTCTCCCTCCGAGAGCTCCTTGTCCTCCGGAGGGGGAATGGACGGCTGCAGCGACGCACCCCTCTCCCAATTCGACAGAGAGGTATGTGACCAGCCTAGTGTACTCCCTCCCTAGGGTGCCTGGGTGAAGTGCACTTGATTAAGGCTAATAAAACTAAACTACTAACAATTGGGTAGAATTGTGTTGAATCGGCTGAATGTCTCATATGATATGCCATTAGGACTTGAAGTTGTTCTGATCAGTCATATCTCGTAGTGTTCTGAGTTGTATTTTGGTTGTGATAGTTAAATGGATGGGTCTGAAACAACGTTTAATGAATCATTTGAGCACAGTTGCTCTAAATATGACACGGATCACTCAGGTGAGAAATGGTGCCATATCAATACACAGAGAGTAAAAATACTCTAGCTGGTGACCAATGACGTGGAAGTTCTATAATATAGAATATATCAAACATATACATATCAAAGTGTTCCCCATAACTCTGCCACCACCACATCCACCACCCAGCCTCCGTGTTCTCGTGCCTCTCGCCCTTCGCCTCATCCCATCCCTTCCTCAATCCGATTGGTTCCTGGCACCAGCATGCTATCCCCATCACAGCCCCTCACAGGGAACTCAATCGGCCCCCTACCCTACCCAATCCTGACCCCAGCCACCCCCTATGGTTATCTGCACATGGCCTCTCCTCTCCCACCCGCAGCCTCAACCACCCACCCAGCCAGATGTATCTACAATTCACCCTTAACAACGGATTCAGGGTCAGATAGTTCTTCATCCCCCTAATGGTTCAGGTTAGATTTGGCGTATAATAATCTGGTCCTAGATCTGTGATTAAGAGCAATTTTTACCTCAAGCATCTAGCCATCCTCCAACAGTGATTCTAGCCTTAGCTAGCCATCCTGCCTTTGGCTCCCTCTTCTGGCCTGGCTGTCTACCATACCAACCCCCTCTCTCAGACCTGGCTGACTGTCTACCGTACCACCCTCCCTCAGACCTGGCTGACTGTCTACCGTACCACCCTCCCTCAGACCTGGCTGACTGTCTACCGTACCACCCTCCCTCAGACCTGGCTGACTGTCTACCATACCACCCTCCCTCAGACCTGGCTGACTATCTACTGTACCACCCTCCCTCAGACCTGGCTGACTGTCTACCGTACCACCCTCCCTCAGACCTGGCTGACTGTCTACCGTACCACCCTCCCTCAGACCTGGCTGACTGTCTACCGTACCACCCTCCCTCAGACCTGGCTGACTGTCTACCGTACCACCCTCCCTCAGACCTGGCTGACTGTCTACCGTACCACCCTCCCTCAGACCTGGCTGACTGTCTACCATACCACCCTCCCTCAGACCTGGCTGACTATCTACTGTACCACCCTCCCTCAGACCTGGCTGACTGTCTACCGTACCACCCTCCCTCAGACCTGGCTGACTGCCTACCGTACCACCCTCCCTCAGACCTGGCTGACTGTCTACCGTACCACCCTCCCTCAGACCTGGCTGACTGTCTACCGTACCACCCTCCCTCAGACCTGGCTGACTGTCTACCGTACCACCCTCCCTCAGACCTGGCTGACTGTCTACCGTACCACCCTCCCTCAGACCTGGCTGACTGTCTACCGGACCACCCTCCCTCAGACCTGGCTGACTGTCTACCGTACCATCCTCCCTCAGACCTGGCTGACTGTCTACCGTACCACCCTCCCTCAGACCTGGCTGACTGTCTACCGTACCACCCTCCCTCAGACCTGGCTGACTATCTACTGTACCACCCCCACTGTTCCTCATACCTGGCTGGCTCCATCGTGATTTGTGCCTGCCCCCATCTCACTCCCCCCCAGCCCTCTCCTCTACGCTCCCCCAGCCCCAGCATGTTGTTCTCTGGGCTGGGCCGCTGAGTCTGTAACTCTTACCTCTGCAGTGGCAGGCGGTCTCACCATCGGAGAAGACCCCTGATCTGAAAAGGGCTTTAAGGACCCTGCTTAGTAAGATGAAGGTAATGTCAGCACCCATACACATACAACCAACCCAGACACACTGTATCCTCAACCACACACACACACAGTCGTGAACCATCAGTCCCCCTCCTGTCCACTGCACCATTTCAGCCCTATCAGCATCTGATGGCCATGTCACAGATGCCCTGCCCCCCCCTTGTCTCTGGCTAGAGGGTTGTTGCTCGTCCCCCTCTCCCCTGGCCTGCTCTAGTGTGGCTCCGCTCTTAGGTTCCTGAATTGGTTTTCAGAATAGTGTGTCACCATCCTCTACCCTGCATGTTTTGTCTGTTTCCATATTCTCCCCCTGTGGCCTAACCGTGGGACCTAACACTAACCCTGGGACCTAACCCTTACCCTAAGATTTAACCCTGGGACCTAACCCTTACCCTAAGACTTAACCCTGGGACTTAACCCTAACCCTGGGACCTAACCCTAACCCTGGGACCTAACCCTAACCCTGGGACCTAACCCTGGGACATAACCCTAACCCTGGGACATAACCCTGTGGCCTGCCCCTAACCCTCTGGCCTTCCCCTTACACTATCCCTGTGGCCTTCACCTGACCCCAACTCTGTGGCCTACCCCTTACACTAACGCTGTGGCCTTCCCTGACCCCAACTCTGTGGCCTACCCCTTACACTAACGCTGTGGCCTTCCCCTGACCCCAACTCTGTGGCCTACCCCTTACACTAACGCTGTGGCCTTCCCTGACCCCAACTCTGTGGCCTACCCCTTACACTAACGCTGTGGCCTTCCCCTGACCCCAACTCTGTGGCCTACCCCTTACACTAACGCTGTGGCCTTCCTCTGACCCTAACTCTGTGGCCTACACCTGACCCTAACCCTGTGGCCTACCCCTGACCCTAACCCTGTGGCCTACCCCTTATACTAACCCTGTGGCCTTCCCCTAACCCTGTGGCCTACCCCTTATACTAACCCTGTGGCCTTCCCCTTATACTAACCCTGTGGCCTGACCCTAACCCTGTGGCCTTCCCCTGACCCTAACCCTGTGGCCTACCCCTTACACTAACCCTGTGGCCTACCCCTTACACTAACCCTGTGGCCTACCCCTACACTAACCCTGTGGCCTACCCCCTACACTAACCCTGTGGCCTACCCCTTACACTAACCCTGTGGCCTACCCCCTACACTAACCCTGTGGCCTACCCCCTACACTAACCCTGTGGCCTACCCCCTACACTAACCCTGTGGCCTACCCCTATACTAACCCTGTGGCCTACCCCTATACTAACCCTGTGGCCTACCCCCTATACTAATCCTGTGGCCTACCCCCTATACTAACCCTGTGGTCTACCCCCTATACTAACCCTGTGGCCTACCCCTAATAGTAACCCTGTGGCCTACCCCCTATGCTAACCCTGTGGCCTACCTCCTATGCTAACCCTGTGGCCTACCTCCTATGCTAACCCTGTGGCCTACCCCCTATACTAACCCTGTGGTCTACCCCTTACACTAACCCTGTGGCCTACCCCTTACACTAACCCTGTGGCCTACCCCTTTCACTAACCCTGTGGTCTACCCCTATACTAACCCTGTGGCTTTCCCCTAATCCTAACTCTGTGGCCTACCCCTATACTAACCCTGTGGCCTACCCCTACACTAACCCTGTGGCCTACCCCTACACTAACCCTGTGGCCTACCCCTACACTAACCCTGTGGCCTACCCCCTACACTAACCCTGTGGCCTACCCCTTACACTAACCCTGTGGCCTACCCCTTACACTAACCCTGTGGCCTACCCCTTACACTAACCCTGTGGCCTACCCCTTACACTAACCCTGTGGCCTACCCCTTACACTAACCATGTGGCCTACCCCTATACTAACCCTGTGGCCTACCCCTTACACTAACCCTGTGGCCTACCCCCTACACTAACCCTGTGGCCTACCCCCTACACTAACCCTGTGGCCTACCCCTACACTAACCCTGTGGCCTACCCCCTATACTAACCCTGTGGCCTACCCCCTATACTAACCCTGTGGCCTACCCCCATACTAACCCTGTGGCCTACCCCCTATACTAACCCTGTGGTCTACCCCCTATACTAACCCTGTGGAAACCCAACCCATGTATCTGATCATAACCATTAGTGTCTGTTCTGACTGATTATCAGGAATATTCTATGGATACTGTGGCTCTCCTCTCTCATAGGCCATTACGGTACCTGTGGACAGTTGTTGCGCATACAGCCGAAGCCTACTGTAGAAATAGCCATAGAAGTGAAACATTGTTTGTGAAACAACTGTTTCCTCTGTGAGAAACAACTCCCTCACTCTACCTCAAAGTGTTGAAAAAATTCCCTTCACTATCCTAAAATTGCCAGGTTTTCCAGATATCCTAGTTGGAAGATTCCCTGAATCAGGATGAAATGAGCAGGACATTTCTGGAAAACCTGTCGATTTGGAAAGTTACTGGAGTATTGAAACCCTACTAGGGAGACGCTCTCAAACCTGGTTTCCCTAACTAGTGTCTCAATGCTGTCCACGACATTACACTGTACTATAGTAGGCATGGCATATCATTTTGGAGGACCAACAATGTATGCAGGCTTTTGTTCCACCCCAGCACTAACACACACACACACACACAATCGTGATAAACTAATTGTGGTATAGCTTCAAGACCAATGGTACAGTGCCTTCGGAAAGTATTCAGATCCCTTGACTTTGTTACATTACAGCCTTATTCTAAAATGGATTAAATAAAATAAAAATTCAGCAATCTACACACAATACCCCATAATAACAAAGCAAAAACAGGTTTTTATAAATGTTTGCAAATTATTCAAATTAAAAAACAAATATCTTATTTACATAAGTATTCAGAACCTTTGCTATGAGACTCGAAATTGAGCTTGGGTGCATCCTGTTTCCATTGATCATCCTTGATGTTTCTACAACTTGATTGGAGACCACCTATGGAAAATGTAATTGATTGGACATGATTTGGAAAGGCACACACCTGCCTACATAAGGTCCAACAGTGCATGTCAGAGCAAAACCGAGCCATGAGGTCGAAGGAATTGTCCGTAGAGCTCCGAGACAGGATTGTGTCGAGGCACAGATCTGGGGAAGGGTACCAAAAAATGTCTACAGCATTGAAGGTGCCCAAGAACACAGTGGCCTCCATCATTCTTAAATGGAAGAAGTTTGGAACCACCAAGACTCTTCCTAGAGCTGGCAGCCCGGCCAAACTGAGCAATCGGGGGAGAAGGGCCTTGGTCAGGGAGGTGACCAAGAGCATGATGGTCACTCTGACAGAGCCTTCCAGAAAGACAACCATCTCTGCAGCACTCCACCAATCAGGCCTTTATGGTAGAGTGGCCAGACGGAAGCCACTCCTTAGTAAAAGGCACGTGACAGCCAGCTTGGAGTTGTCCAAAAGGAACCTAAAGACTCTCAGACCATGAGAAACAATATTCTCTGGGCTGATTGAAACCAAGATTAAAGTTTTTGGCCTGAATGCCGAGTGTCACATCTGGAAGAAACCTGGCACTATCCCTACAGTGAAGCATGGTGGTGACAGCATCATGCTGTGGGGATGTTTTTCAGAGGCAGGGACTGGGAGACTAGTCAGGATTGAGGCAAAGATGAATGGAGCAAAGTACAGCAAGATCCTTGACGAAAACCTGCTCCAGAGTGCTAAGGACCTCGGACTGGGGGCGAAGTTTCATCTTTCAACAGGACAATGACACTAAGCACACAGCCAGGACAACACAGGAGTAGCTTCGGGACAAGTCTCAATGTCCTTGAGTGGCCCAGCCAGAGCCGGACTTGAACTCAATCGAACATTTCTGGAGAGACCTGAAAACAGCTGTGCAGCAACGGTCCCCATCCAACCTGACAGAGCTTGAGAGGATCTGCAGAGAAGAATGGGAGAAACTCTCCAAATACAGATGTGCCAATCTTGTAGAGTCATTCCCAAGAAACTCGATGCTGTAAGGCTTCCGAGTGGCGCAGCGGTCTAAGGCACTGCATCTGAGTGCTAGAGGCATCACTACAGGCCCTGGTTTGATCCCGGGCTGTGTGCCAACCGACTGTAATCGGCTGCCAAAGGTGCTTCAACAAAGTACTGAGTAAAGGTTCTGAATACTTATGTAAATGTGATATTTCAGTTTTTTTGTTGTATAAATTAGCAAGAAATTCTAAACTTGTTTTTGCTTTGTCATTTGGGGGTATTGTGTGTAGATTGATGAGGGGAAAAAACAATGGAATACATTTTAGAATAAGGCTGTAACGTAACAAAATGTAGTTAGTCAAGGGGTCTGAATACTTTCTGAAGGCACTGTATGTGTTGATTATTTGAACCAGGTGTGTTTTGAGCTGGGCTGGAACTTAATGGGCCCACTGCCACTGACTGCTGAGTACTGTAGTAGTAGACAGCAGACCGGACCTCATGTAGGTGCTTTGCTCCAGCCAGTCACTTCCGGTCAATCAAGCTGCTCATTGTCTGTTGATGTGGAAGGTTTCTAGCGCTTTAAGTCCTTGTTGCCTAGCGCTCCATGTGATATGAAGTGATATCACCATGTCCACATCAGCAGAGACACACACACACACACACAGGTCCCTGAGGACTTGTTGACCAGCCTCGATTTACTGGAACTCATTGGAGGGATCAGTTGTGTTCAGTAGGCATGAATGGGAGAAAACATTTTTTAAACGATAAACTATTGGCCTTCTTTTTCTCAGACAAGTTCAGGTAGTATCCCATCCTGTGTTTCACAGCATTGCATGTCTACTGAACGTGACCCTTAGCCTGTTCTGTGGTTAGCTGTGAGAAGAGTATGACATCTAAGTGCCTCTCTCTCTCTCCCTTCCTCCCTTACTGTCTTTCTCCCTCTTCTCCTATTCCCTCTCTCTCTCCAGGACTCTGACTCACCCCGTCACTCCACGGCGTCCAACAGTTCTACATTCAGCAGTCCCCCCAGCCCGGCCTCACCCCACAAGACCAAGTCCCTCTCTCTGGAGAGCACAGACCGCATGACCGGCTGGGACACATGAGTGACAGACAGCACACCGCTGCAATCCCTGACCCTCACTGCCCCCCTCCCCTGGCTCCGCCTATCCCCTGCCCACGGAACTGCACCTGCTGCCACAGGCCCCTCCCACTTACTTCACCTTTGACTGGAACTGAGATCTACAAGCAAACACAGGGAAAGGAAGTGTTTGACCAAGAAGGAAATACTAGGAGAAGATATGTTAGTTAATGCGTGTATGAGTGTGTGCGAAGTGTGTTTGTGTGGACGCCTGTGTGTGTGTTTTTTTGAAGGGGGCATACTTAATAGGAATGAAAATTGACACATCCTTCCATCTGCTTTGTAGCTGATAGCTAGAATAAGCGAAGCGCTAAGTTTAATTGAAAGTACTTTTGATTACAGCACTACTAGCCCCATGTTGAGTATCTCCCCATGTAATTGCCAACTCCTGTAAAGAGAGACACAAACCTCAAGTAGCGACAAGAAGAAGAGGATGAATATGGAACAATAACAGATCATTTGATACGTGTACATAGCAGCCTTTGGGTTTGGGGGGACCACCTTTTATTTATTAATCAGAACAGGATGTTTCACAGAGGAGAAAAAGAGGATGTTTCCTCTTTCTTTCATTTGCTTTCTTCCGGAACAGTAGTTAATATCAGAAGAAGAGGGGTCATTCCATTGACAATACAAGGCTCACAAAAAAAAAGCAATGTTTATTTTTATTTTTCTCATGAAAGTGAAATATGTGCAGTGACTTCATTTGTTTGTACCATCAGTGAAAAGCTACAGTAAAGCAGTGCAAAAAATACAACTATGATGAGGGGTATTTTAACTCTAGGTTGACCCCTGACCTCACGTGCTTCATGTTCTAGAATTCTTAGGGACAGCAGCGTTTAGAAGCAGACCGAACATTCTATGATGACATCACAGCTCCTTCTGCCACTTCCTTATGACATGGCCATTGACCTCATCCACTGAACTGGGACCATTATCTGTGTAGTGTAGACCTAGTACCGTAAGTACAGTAATAGACCAACCACCGACCAATTACAAAAAGCTGATTCCCATCACAACAATGTACATAAGTTAAAAGTAGAGAATAATATATAAGGGAAATACAATAGAGAAATACGTGATGGGAGAAGATCTGGGATTCCTTTTTATTTTTTGAGAATGATTTGGGGTTATATTCACACGAAAGCCATTTTAAACCACAGTTCTTTTTATGATTGCTTTTAGATTATTTTTTTTACAACTTATTTTTATTTCATGTATGAGACAAACCGTCGAGTGTTATTTTGATTTGGGTTTGAGGAAACTGTTATGGGTCACATGGACCCGTGCTGTTGAGTGAATATGTGCATTTATTTTAAGCCAGTAGTCACAGATGCATTCACACTTAGACACACAGGTGTTTCCCCCTCCACTCTTTCCACTATGATCCACAGTTAGATCAGTTGAGGGGGATGTATATTTCCAAACTGATAGTGATTCCCTGTGGTACTGACCTGTGAACCTCAAATATGTTCCTTTGACTTCTACGAGAGATTTTGGAAAGCTTGTTATAACCAAAAAAGAATGACTTGAATCTTGAGTCTTCATTATTTTTCAGAGAGCCTTGCTTATATTTCAGAATGTTTCAATAGATTAGGGGAAAAAAGAGACGATACAATTGTAAAGAGATGTTGATTTGAATTAACAGACACCGCTGGGCTAAAATGGAGGTTTAAAAATGTAAAAGAATTCTAGGGTGACAAGGCCAACATGTCATTTCTGTTACGTTCTTACTATCAACTGGTAATCTGTGTATTGCTGTCTGCTAATGCAATCACCTTCATGTAGACCAAAACTGGGGTCCATTACATTTTAATTCGGTCAACTGAAGTTCCATTCTAATTCTCCTCAATGCCTCTCGGAGATGGAATTTCTGTTTACTTACCTGAATTGAAATGGAATTGATCCTAATGCACACCACAATGGTGTCGATCATATTTACGTGTCGAACGGAAACAATAATTGACTTGGTATTGTTTCTGAGCATTGGTCATGTGCTTAGATCAACTGCCTCTTATCTCTGAAGAGGAAGGGAGAGGGGACTCTTATTCTGGAAAATAAATATTTTCTAATGAGGAATTGTTTCTATGTTACAGACCATTTAATGAATTACAATTGTTACTTACTGCTGAAATGGGCCTTCTGTTTAGGAGTGTGTTTGGGTGGGTTGTGGTGTACCAAGTAGTATACATGGCAGGTTATCTTCAGCTATCCCATTAAGTGTATAAAAAGATGACACACAAATTCCTGCCATTGGAGTCCTAAATCTTAACCCTAAACCACAATTCTATTCTGTTCCCTTGTCAAACACAGCCATGTATCTCTAGCCTGCTCATGCCACGTGTTTTTGAAAAACATTTTATATTGAGGTTGAAAAATAAGAATTTCTCTGGAAGAGTCAGTCTCGCTAAGCTGGTTTTACTCAACCGTCTCAACTTAACTTATTCCCCTCTCTTAAGATTTACTTTTAAACTACCAGGTCTCCCTATTCATATCTGCTGGACCTTATCTGTAGAATGTATTTGCTGAGAAAGAGGAAATATCTTAGTCTGAGTATTTTAGACCAGGCTTTAAATTGTACATCCCACTTCTTTAAAAAAATAAAAAAAACTCAGGAATGTCACGACCAATGATTATTTTCATCCTAACAATTGAAATGAGTGTGACAGAACAGTCTATACTTGGGAAATAAGAGCTCAATTTAGTCGCAGTGTAGTTAGCTGTGACTAGGTGTAAGGGTCGAACAAATCAGCAAAGTGTTTTGAATCGAGGATGAGAAGAGAGGTGAAAGGCAGTAGTTTGAGGCTGAGGTGCCACCATGCTAACCATATTTGTTTTTAAGAAAACGCCTTTGCATTTCAGTGAGGTCTTAAGTTCCTTCTATATTATTTAGCTCTCTCATATCACATTACACTTTTTTTTCTAGGATAGCTTTGTAATAATTTGTACAGTTTTGCATGTTATAGATGTAATCATTTTTTTGTTTTGGATTAGTTTTTAATTTTGACTTGTTCATTTTATTTGAACGGTGGGGAGTTTTACTGAGGATACCCACTACAGGTGATGTAGATTCTTTTTGCACAGAAATATTTAAGGTGTAAGGTCAAACAAATAATGTATGGAAACTGGCTCATTAAGAGAGAGCTCATTATATTAACCTGACTCTGATGTATTTCAATAAAACAGAGGGCTGTTACAAATACGGCTTCACTGATGTTCGTGTCCTGATTTCCTTTCTTTCCTCGGGAGGGGACATATAGCCTGATTCACCATTGTTTGGCTTCCAGGCTAGGGCACAGATCCACTTACAGATTTCCCATGAGAAGAGTTTATTAAAAAAAAGAACAAATGTACATCTATTCACATTGCCATTACTAGAAGAAGTTCTGGTTTACATGCATCTATACAATTCATAGAAGGGGAGGAACAATACAACTGATTCTAATTCTGAGGGAAAAGAAGACTATCATATTCTACCTATGAGACTGGAGTTTAAGTCCGCTGTTATACAATACAGCCTCTCACTTCACAACTGCTCATTCATCAATAGGACAGACTCCTGGCCCTACTCCTCACTTACAGTACCTCTAACAGAAGTGCAATGAAAACAATAGACGTGTCAAAGTAGAACCGTGGTTTTTGAGACCAGTCTACAATAGTTCTCGTACAGGTAAACATTGTGGTCTATAAGAATAAAGTCTTGGCTTTTAAAGAGTGCTTTGGCGACCGATAATGGAGCGATCTAGATTCTAAAATCCTTAGATTCATCCCTCCCTGAGTAGTGGAACGTGCCGATAGATAAGAAGCTCTTAAAAATATCTTCCACGTGAAACTGATCCCTGCGCTCCGTCTTTTACCTAGAGCTGACTCCAGAACAGAGAACAAACAGCATTGGAGAAACTACTCTGTATTCAAGAATATTGTTTCTTCAGTGTTATTGGTGCAGGTCCATGTTACACTGTCCGCTATCTTCATTTATCAGTGCTGTTTAGTGAGGCTGAGTGAGGGGACATGTTGAGGTATGATTATCAAACAACCATGCAGTATGTCCTGTTTCCACAGTCTCCTTACTCTCAAACTGTCACACAAAGATCTAGTATGCCCAGTCCCACATCAACATCCACCTCTAGGCCTAGACACTTGTGTATTTTAAAGGATGGCATGGGTTTTAGCTACAGGGTCGTGTTTAGGGGGTAGTTCAGGCAGTGGCTCCATTCTCCTTTAGGACTCTGTGGATTCTGTTGCCGGGGGCGCTCTGAATGGCCTGGGTGATGTTGCTAAGGTCCTTGATGCTGCTGTGCTGCGATTTGCGCTCCAGGCGCTGGGTGGAGCCGTGCCTTGATATGCTGTCCTGACGGTTGGTGCTGCAGTGTCTGGACCCTGATTGGTCGTTGAGGTGGAGCATGCTGTCGTAGGGGAGGCGATCCTCGGCTCCGCGGAAACTATACGCCGTGTACCTGACAGGAGAGGAGAGAGACGGTTGGTCAGGTATCTGGGACTATACATAACAGTGATGCCCCATGTTGTGTTTACCTCCCTTATCCCCGTCCGTCCCTACCTGCCGTCTCTGGATCTATAAAGGCTGCTCATCTTGCTGCGGACACTGCTTGCCCGGCTCATGCTCCCGCTGGGGGGCTCGTCCAGCATGGCCAGGTAGGTGGAGGTGCCCTGTGTGGACGTCCCTCTGGACTTCCTCACCATGGGGGTGTTGGGATCCTGCAGGAGCAGCTGGGCAAAATCTGGCTCCTGGAGCACCTGTCTACTCTCGTTCACCACATTACTGGAGAAGGGAGAGAGGGACGAGACGGGGGGGAAGTGGAAGGGAGGGTTGGAGGGGAGGCCATGCAGAGGAGGGAGGGGAGAGAGAAAGGGAAGGCAGTGCGGTAGATGAGGAAGGAGGAGTGTGTGGAACAGGGGGTGGGAGAGGGGGTTAATGCTCTGATCACAGGGGAGGGGGTTGAGAGCAGAGAAGGGGCCTATCACTACCACTACTATACACCACTACACATCACCCGCACCACTACACATCACCCACACTACTACACATCACTCATACCACTACACAAAACCCACACCGACTACACATCACCCACACCACTACATATCACCCACACTACTACACATCACTCATACCACTACACAAAACCCACACCACTACACATCACTCATACCACTACATACCACCCACACCACTAACATCAACCACACCACTACACCTCACCCACACTACTACACATCACCCATACCACTAACATCAACCACACATCACCCACAGTTGTTCATTTGAATTTTAAATCTCGACTTTACATAAAGCCAGCAGTTATAATACATTCAGGCCCTTTACATTTCTATCACAGAATTGAATAGAGCCCTTTGACTTGTCTTAAACTAAAGAAAAGGTGTAGTGGCTTCATTCCATATACAGCATCTCTCTATTTGATTGAAATCATCTTTGCCAAATGAGTACTACCAGTAATCATGCAAGTCATTAGAAAAACATTGATGTTCATGACAGTTATATAGTGCAAATCTGCTTATGTTAGGGAGAGAAAACGTGTTTTAGCAACTTACTCTTTGCGTGTCTGTCCGTGTAAGAAGCTGGCCCATTCAAAGCAGGTCTTCTTGCTGCCCACCCAGAACACTGAAGGGATCCCGACTACCAACATCATCAAGTACTTAATGAGGAACAGAGACAGGTTTGGTCTGTTGGTCTGCTCAATCTAGGACACACAGAGGAGAGGTGTGAGTGTCTGCCATACTGGAGTACTCTACTAGCAATCAGTGCTGGATTGAAGCAGTATGTGTATGAGTGATTGTACATGTACAGTACCAGTCAAAAATGGACACCTACTCATTCAAGGGTTTTTCTTTATTGTAACTATTTTCTACATTATAGAATAAGGGTGGAGACATCAAAACTATGAAATAAAACATATGGAATCATGTAGTAACCAAACAAGTGTTAAACAAATCAAAATATATTTTAGATTTAAGATTCTTCAAAGTAGCCACGCTTTTCCCACTTGCCATTCTCTCAACCAGCTTCACCTGGAATGCTTTTCCAACAGTCTTGAAGGAGTTCCCACATATGCTGAGCACTTGTCTGCTTTTCCTTCACTTTGCGGTCCAACTCATCCCAAACCATCTCAATTGGGTTGTTGTCGGGTGATTGTGGAGGCCAGGTCATCTGATGCAGCACTTTATATATTTTGATTTGTTTAACACTTTTTTGGTTACTACATGATTCCATATGTGTTATTTCATAGTTTCGATGTCTTCACTATTATTCTACAATGTAGAAAAATAACAAATAATACCCTTGAATGAGTAGGTGTGTCCAAACTTATGACTGGTACTGTATGTCCGTGGGTGGGAATGTAGATCTCAGTGAGTATGACCTTACTGTGTGTGTTTGTGTGTGTGTGTGTGTGTGTGTGTGTGTGTGCGTTTCTAACAGCCTGAGCAGCTTAAGGCTTAAACAAATCAACAGCCAGCACAATGTCATGTCTCTCCTCCCCCCTCTCTCCTCTCTTTTTCCTTCTCTCCTCCCCCTTCTCTTTTTCCAACCTCTCCTTTTCCCTCCCTCCCCCTCTCATTTTCTCTCCTCCTCCTGCCTTCATCCTCTCACTCGTTCCCTTTCTACCTCCCCTCTGTCATATTTTATTTCCCTCCTTCCATCCCCCTCTCTCAATCTCCCTCTTCCCTGCTCCCCTGTATAGATAGTCAGGCCACACAAAGTGATCTACTGCAGAAAAATTGACAGTTCAGCAGAACACAGTCTTAGTAAGAGCACACACACAATCTCCCCCTCTCCCAGTCAGAAACACACACACACTATCCCCCCTCTTCCGGTCAGAAACACACCCCGCAGGCCTGATGGCGGCATTATGAGTGGAGCAGGCAGAGCAACCTGGGGTTCAGAGAGACTCATTACAACAGACTGAGATAAGAGGAGAGAGACTGAATCACTGCAGCCATACATCCCTCCCTTCAGTTAAGATGTTTTATCTCCTCTAGATGGGCACATCATTGTTGGCCAATTGTTCTAATCAGAAAGGCTCTCTCAGGAGGAAGTAAAATGACCCATGGAGACAGCAGGACTGAACCTTTTTATTCAAGTCAATGTAGGCCAACACATTGTACAGTTCTAGTAATTATATTCTGTGGGAATAACCCTACTGTAGCCCTGTTTAGTCATATCTGAGTCCTTTCTCTTTGCCATTCAGCAGACGCTTTTATCCAAAAGCATCTTACAGTCAGTCGTGCATTCATCTTCCTATACAGCGCCTTGCAAAAGTATTCACCCCCTTGACGTTTTTCTGATTTTGTTGCATTTCAACCTGTAATTTAAATAGATTTTTATTTGGATTTCATGTAATGGACATACATAAAATAGTCCAAATTGGTGAAGTGAAATGAAAAGTGTACATGCTATGTATTCACCCCCTTTATGTATTCACCCCTTTTTCTATGAAGCCCCTAAATAAGATCTGGTGCAACCAATTACTTTCATAAGTCACAAAATTAGTTAAATAAAGTCCACCTGTGTGCAATCTAAGTGTCACATGACCCCAGTATATATACACCTGTTCTAAAAGGCCCCAGACTTTGCAACACCAAGCAAGCGATACTATGAAGACCAAAGAGCTCTCCAAACAGGTCAGGAACAAAGTTGTGGAGAAGTACAGATCAGGGTTATAAAAAAATATTCCAAACTTTGAACATCCGAAGCACCATTAAATCCATTATTAAAAAATGGCTAGATTAGGGCACCACAACAAACCTGCCAAGAGAGGGCAGCCCACCAAGGACCAGGCAAGGAGGGAATTAATCAGAGAGGCAACAAAGCTCCACAGCGGAGATTGGAGTATCTGTCCATAGCACCACTATAAGCCATACACACCACGGAGCGGCCAGAAAATGTTTCTTTGGGGATGTTTTTCATCGGCAGGGACTGGGAAACTGGTCAGAATTGAAGGAATGATGGAAAACACTATACACTGCAGGACGTGAAGGGGTCTGAAAACTTTCTGAATGCCCTGTAGCTACAGATAGCATAGCCCCTCTCTCTGCCCCATTTTCTCTCAGCAACAGAACCTCTGGGAGAGAAAGATTAACTCACTGCTCTATAGTGTTTGCCCTATCTTCCCCCTCTGTGTCCCCCCCTGCTGTAACTCATCAAAAAGGCCTCTAATGCCGCCATAAGCCATCTCTGTTGGAGACACACACACACACACACACACACACACACACACACACACACGCACACGCACACGCACACACACACACACACACGGCTCAACGGTATTTCAGGGCATATGCAGAACAGCTGGCAGGTATATTCACTGTAATTTTCAACCTCTCCTTGTCCCAGTCTGTACTCCACACATTTTAACATGATCGCAAGAACTCTAAGGCTTCATGCCACAATGACTACCGCCCTGTAGAAATCACATCTGTAATCATGAAGTGCTTTGAGAGGCTGGTTATGGCACACATTAACTCCTTCATTCCAGACAGCCTAGACCCACTCCAATTTGCATACCGCCCCAACAGATATATAGACAACGCAATGTCAATTGCACTCCACACTGCCCTCACCCACCTAGATAAGAGGAATGTCAATGTGAGAATTCTGTTAATTGACTACAGCACAGCAATCAACACCATTGTCCCCACCAAGATAGACACCAAGCTTAGGACCCTAGGACTGGACACCTCCCTCTGCAACTGGATCCTGGACTTCCTGACGAGCCGACTCCAGGTGGTGAGGGTAGGCAACAACACTTCCACCACACTGACCCTCAACACGGGAGCCCCTCAGGGGTTTGTGCTTAGTCCCCTCCTGTACAACCTGTTCACCCACAACAGCGTGGCCATGCACAACTCCAACACCTTCATTAAGTTTGCTGACGACACAATGGTGGTGGGCCACGGTGAGACAGCCTACAGGGAGGAGGTCAATGACCTGGCAGTGTGGTACCGGAACAACAACCTCTCCCTCAACATCAGTAAGACGAAGAAGCAGATCATGGACTACAGGAAACGGGGGGGCGAGCACGCCCCCATCGACGGGGCTGCAGTGGAGTGTATAGAGAGCATCATGTTTCTAGGGTGTCCACTAAGGACTTAAAACACGCGCGCAGTCGTGAAGAGGGTTAGAAGGTTAAAAAGGTTTGGCATGGGCCCTCCAATACTCAAAAAGTTATGCAGCTGTACCATTGAGAGCATCTTGACTGGCTGCATCACTGTATGGCAATGGCACCAGCCTCAATCGCACGGCGCTACAGAGGGTGGTGGGGACAGCCCAGTACGCTGTGAAAGAGAGGCCTGGAAAATCATTAAAGACTCCAGCCACCCAAGCCATTGACTGTTTTCTCTGCTTCTGCACGGCAAGCGGTACCGGTGCATCAAGTCTGACACCAACAGGCTTCTGAACAGCTTCTATCTCCAAGCAATAAAACGGTTAGATGGCTAACAAAATAGCTATACGGACTATTTGAGTTGACCCTTATAAGAATACAATACACTGGACTGTCTCTATGCACACTCACAGGGCCATACACATTACACACACTGACGCTCACGCACACAATACGCACATACACTTCTACTGACTCTACACACACCCACTCACATACAATCATTGTCATACGCTGCTTCTGCTCTGTTTATCATATATATCCTGATGCCTAGTTACCTTACACTTATACATACATGACCAAAAGTATGTGGACACCTGCTTGTCGAATATCTCATTCCAAAATCATGGACATTAATATGGAGTTGGTCCCCCTTTTGGTGCTATACAGCCTCCACTCTTCTGGAAAGGCTTTCCATTAGACGTTGGAAGATTTATGCGGGGACTTGCATCCATTCAACCACAAGAGCATTAGTGAGGCCGGGCACTGATGTTGGATGATTAGGCCTTGCTCGCTGTCGGCGTTCCAATTAATCACAAAGGTGTTCGATGGGGTTGAGGTCAGGGCTCTGTGCAGGCCAGTCAAGTTCTTCCACACCGAGCTCAACCAACCATTTCTGTATGGACCTCACTTTGTGCACGGGGGCATTCCTGGAACAGGAAAAGGCCTTCTCCAAACTTTTGTCACAAAGTTCAGAGCACATAATCGTCTAGAATGTCATTGTATGCTGTAGCATTAAGATTTCCCTTCACTACGAGCTTCAGCACTCGGCGGTCCCATTCTGTGAGCTTGTGTGGCCTATCGCTTCGTTGTGTGGCCTGTTGCTCCTATACGTTTCCACTTCACAATAACAGCACTTACAGTTGACGGGGCAGCTCTATCAGGGCAGAAATTTGACGAACTGACTTGTTGGAAAGGTGGCATCCTTTGATGGTGCCACGTTGAAAGTCACTGAGCTCGTCAGTAAGGCCATTGTACTGCCAATGTTTGTCTATGGAGATTTCATGGCGGTGAGCTCGATTTTATACACCTGTCAGCAATGGGTGTGGCGAAAATAGTGTATCTACCTCTATCACTCCAGTATCCCTGCACATTGTAAATATGCTATTTATTATTTGTATATCTTGTGGATTTTTGTTATATTTAATATTTCATTGTTATTTATTACTGCATTGTTGGGGTTAGATCTGGCAAGAAACGCATTTCACTGTATTTGCATGTGACATTTAAACTTGAAACTAGACACACACACCACACAGCTGTTGCACTAGACCAGTTTGTGGGCAGATCTCTGTGCCAACCAAACCAAGGTCATTGGATGGTCTCAGCACTAAATCTCCAGTTTACCACGAATTAAAAGGCAAGAGATTACACACAATCAATGTGGTATAGGAGCTGTTAGGACAAATTGACAGCACTGAAAGACAGAGTCCCCCGTGACTGAGGTGAGCATCAGACTATAACAAACCCTGTTATCTGAACCACAACTACTAACACAAACCCTGTTATCTGAACCACAACTACAACTACTAACACACACCCTGTTATCTGAACTACAACTACTAACACACACCCTGTTATCTGAACTACAACTACTAACACAAACCCTGTTATCTGAACCACAACTACTACTACTAACACACACCCTGTTATCTGAACTACAACTACTAACACAAACCCTGTTATCTGAACCACAACTACTAACACAAACCCTGCTATCTGAACCACAACTACTACTACTAACACAAACCCTGCTATCTGAACCACAACTACTAACACAAACCCTGTTATCTGAACCACAACTACTAACACAAACCCTGCTATCTGAACCACAACTACTACTACTAACACACACCCTGTTATCTGAACTACAACTACTAACACAAACCCTGTTATCTGAACCACAACTACTACTACTAACACACACCCTGTTATCTGAACTACAACTACTAACACAAACCCTGCTATCTGAACCACAACTACTAACACAAACCCTGTTATCTGAACCACAACTACTAACACAAACCCTGTTATCTGAACCACAACTACTAACACAAACCCTGCTATCTGAACCACAACTACTACTACTAACACAAACCCTGCTATCTGAACCACAACTACTAACACAAACCCTGTTATCTGAACCACAACTACTAACACAAACCCTGCTATCTGAACCACAACTACTACTACTAACACACACCCTGTTATCTGAACTACAACTACTAACACAAACCCTGCTATCTGGACCACAACTACTAACACAAACCCTGCTATCTGAACTACAACTACTACTACTAACACAAACCCTGTTATCTGAACTACAACTACTAACACAAACCCTGCTATCTGGACCACAACTACTAACACAAACCCTGCTATCTGAACTACAACTACTAAGACAAACCCTGCTATCTGAACTACAACTACTAACACAAACCCTGCTATCTGAACCACAACTACTAACACAAACCCTGCTATCTGAACCACAACTACTAACACAAACCCTGCTATCTGAACCACAACAATAACTACTAACACAAACCCTGTTATCTGAACCACAACAACTACCACTAACACAAACCCTGTTATCTGGACCACAACTACTAACACAAACCCTGTTATCTGAACCACAACTACTACTACTAACACAAAGCCTGCTATCTGGACCACAACTACTAACACAAACCCTGCTATCTGAACCACAACTACTAACACAAACCCTGTTATCTGAACCACAACTACTAACACAAACCCTGCTATCTGAACCACAACAATAACTACTAATACAAACCCTGTTATCTGAACCACAACTACTAACACAAACCCTGCTATCTGAACCACAACTACTAACACAAACCCTGCTATCTGAACTACAACTACTACTACTAACAAAAACCCTGTTATCTGAACTACAACTACTAACACAAACCCTGTTATCTGAACTACAACAATAACTACTAACACAAACCCTGCTATCTGACCCACAATAACTACTAACACAAACCCTGTTATCTGAACCACAACTACTAACACAAACCCTGCTATCTGAACCACAACTACTAACACAAACCCTGCTATCTGAACTACAACTACTACTACTAACAAAAACCCTGTTATCTGAACTACAACTACTAACACAAACCCTGCTATCTGAACCACAACAATAACTACTAACACAAACCCTGCTATCTGAACCACAACAACTACTAACACAAACCCTGTTATCTGAACCACAACTACTAACACAAACCCTATTATCTGAACCACAACAATAACCCTGTTATCTGAACCACAACTACGAACACAAACCCTGTTATCTGAACCACAACTACTAACACAAACCCTATTATCTGAACTACAACTACTAACACAAACCCTGCTATCTGAACCACAACTACTAACACAAACCCTGTTATCTGAACTACAACTACTAACACAAACCCTGTTATCTGAACCACAACTACTAACACAAACCCTGTTATCTGAACTACAACTACTAACACAAACCCTGCTATCTGAACTACAACTACTACTACTAACACAAACCCTGTTATCTGAACTACAACTACTAACACAAACCCTGTTATCTGAACCACAACTACTACTACTAACACACACCCTGTTATCTGAACTACAACTACTAACACAAACCCTGCTATCTGAACCACAACTACTAACACAAACCCTGTTATCTGAACCACAACTACTAACACAAACCCTGTTATCTGAACCACAACTACTAACACAAACCCTGCTATCTGAACCACAACTACTAACACAAACCCTGTTATCTGAACTACAACTACTAACACAAACCCTGTTATCTGAACTACAACTACTAACACAAACCCTGCTATCTGAACTACAACAATAACTACTAACACAAACCCTGCTATCTGAACCACAACAATAACTACTAACACAAACCCTGTTATCTGAACCACAACAACTACCACTAACACAAACCCTGTTATCTGGACCACAACTACTAACACAAACCCTGTTATCTGAACCACAACTACTACTACTAACACAAAGCCTGCTATCTGGACCACAACTACTAACACAAACCCTGCTATCTGAACCACAACTACTAACACAAACCCTGTTATCTGAACCACAACTACTAACACAAACCCTGTTATCTGAACCACAACTACTAACACAAACCCTGCTATCTGAACCACAACAATAACTACTAATACAAACCCTGTTATCTGAACCACAACTACTAACACAAACCCTGCTATCTGAACCACAACTACTAACACAAACCCTGCTATCTGAACTACAACTACTACTACTAACAAAAACCCTGTTATCTGAACTACAACTACTAACACAAACCCTGTTATCTGAACTACAACAATAACTACTAACACAAACCCTGCTATCTGACCCACAATAACTACTAACACAAACCCTGTTATCTGAACCACAACTACTAACACAAACCCTGCTATCTGAACCACAACTACTAACACAAACCCTGCTATCTGAACTACAACTACTACTACTAACAAAAACCCTGTTATCTGAACTACAACTACTAACACAAACCCTGCTATCTGAACCACAACAATAACTACTAACACAAACCCTGCTATCTGAACCACAACAACTACTAACACAAACCCTGTTATCTGAACCACAACTACTAACACAAACCCTATTATCTGAACCACAACAATAACCCTGTTATCTGAACCACAACTACTAACACAAACCCTGTTATCTGAACCACAACTACTAACACAAACCCTATTATCTGAACTACAACTACTAACACAAACCCTGCTATCTGAACCACAACTACTAACACAAACCCTGTTATCTGAACTACAACTACTAACACAAACCCTGTTATCTGAACCACAACTACTAACACAAACCCTGTTATCTGAACTACAACTACTAACACAAACCCTGCTATCTGAACTACAACTACTACTACTAACACAAACCCTGTTATCTGAACTACAACTACTAACACAAACCCTGTTATCTGAACCACAACTACTACTACTAACACACACCCTGTTATCTGAACTACAACTACTAACACAAACCCTGCTATCTGAACCACAACTACTAACACAAACCCTGTTATCTGAACCACAACTACTAACACAAACCCTGTTATCTGAACCACAACTACTAACACAAACCCTGCTATCTGAACCACAACTACTAACACAAACCCTGTTATCTGAACTACAACTACTAACACAAACCCTGTTATCTGAACTACAACTACTAACACAAACCCTGCTATCTGAACTACAACAATAACTACTAACACAAACCCTGCTATCTGAACCACAACAATAACTACTAACACAAACCCTGTTATCTGAACCACAACAACTACCACTAACACAAACCCTGTTATCTGGACCACAACTACTAACACAAACCCTGCTATCTGAACCACAACTACTAACACAAACCCTGTTATCTGAACCACAACTACTAACACAAACCCTGTTATCTAAACCACAACTACTAACACAAACCCTGCTATCTGAACCACAACAATAACTACTAATACAAACCCTGTTATCTGAACCACAACTACTAACACAAACCCTGCTATCTGAACCACAACTACTAACACAAACCCTGCTATCTGAACTACAACTACTACTACTAACAAAAACCCTGTTATCTGAACTACAACTACTAACACAAACCCTGTTATCTGAACTACAACAATAACTACTAACACAAACCCTGCTATCTGACCCACAATAACTACTAACACAAACCCTGTTATCTGAACCACAACTACTAACACAAACCCTGCTATCTGAACCACAACTACTAACACAAACCCTGCTATCTGAACCACAACTACTACTAACACAAACCCTGCTATCTGAACCACAACAATAACTACTAACACAAACCCTGCTATCTGAACCACAACAACTACTAACACAAACCCTGTTATCTGAACCACAACTACTAACACAAACCCTGTTATCTGAACCACAACTACTAACACAAACCCTATTATCTGAACCACAACAATAACCCTGTTATCTGAACCACAACTACTAACACAAACCCTGTTATCTGAACCACAACTACTAACACAAACCCTGTTATCTGAACCATCACAATAACTACTAACACAAACCCTGCTATCTGAACCACAACTACTAACACAAACCCTGCTATCTGAACTACAACTACTACTACCAACAAAAACCCTGTTATCTGAACCACAACTACTAACACAAACCCTATTATCTGAACTACAACTACTAACACAAACCCTGCTATCTGAACCACAACTACTAACACAAACCCTGCTATCTGAACCATCACAATAACTACTAACACAAACCCTGTTATCTGAACCACAACTACTAACACAAACCCTGTTATCTGAACTACAACTACTAACACAAACCCTGTTATCTGAACCACAACTACTAACACAAACCCTGTTATCTGAACTACAACTACTAACACAAACCCTGCTATCTGAACTACAACTACTACTACCAACAAAAACCCTGTTATCTGAACCACAACTACTAACACAAACCCTATTATCTGAACTACAACTACTAACACAAACCCTGCTATCTGAACCACAACTACTAACACAAACCCTGCTATCTGAACCATCACAATAACTACTAACACAAACCCTGTCATCTGAACCACAACTACTAACACAAACCCTGTTATCTGAACCATCACAATAACTACTAACACAAACCCTGCTATCTGAACCACAACTACTAACACAAACCCTGCTATCTGAACTACAACTACTACTACCAACAAAAACCCTGTTATCTGAACCACAACTACTAACACAAACCCTATTATCTGAACTACAACTACTAACACAAACCCTGCTATCTGAACCACAACTACTAACACAAACCCTGCTATCTGAACCATCACAATAACTACTAACACAAACCCTGTTATCTGAACCACAACTACTAACACAAACCCTGTTATCTGAACTACAACTACTAACACAAACCCTGTTATCTGAACCACAATAACTACTAACACAAACCCTGCTATCTGAACTACAACAATAACTACTAACACAAACCCTGTTATCTGAACTACAACTACTAACACAAACCCTGTTATCTGGACCACAACTACTAACACAAACCCTGTTATCTGAACCATCACAATAACTACTAACACAAACCCTGTTATCTGAAACACAACCACTAACACAAAACCTCTTAAAGGAGGACAGAACATTATGAGCAGTGCAAGTGCACTCATGTGAGAACAACACACACTGTTACAAATGTACACACACTAAAAACCTACAGTAGCAAGGAGGAAGTGTTTGAATTATTAACTTATTCTCCAGATGAGTGGGGATGTGTTCCACAGCTCCAGGCAGAGAGGAGCTTCTCTGAAGTGCTTCATCTATTAGATACAACCAATCTGAGAGGTCTCCTGTGTCTGTTTGACCTGGAGCACTGGAGCTAGGTGTGTTGGGAATACATCTATTGTGTGAAACCAATATATACTGTATTCTCTGTTGTTTTTCTTTCCTGTATTACATTTTGCACCAAAATTCAAAATCGATATTTCCAGTTTTTTTCGCAGGACCCCATGAAAGCTCACTGAGGTCATTGCACATTGAGAAACACTCAGGGAATGTGGTGTTGTGGTTCCAGTATAGATCGGGTCCTAGGCCCCCTAGGTTAAGAACTACTGATGTAGGGGTTAAAATAATATTTGAGTGCAGATGAATGTAGTTTCTATAAATGATGACAGTAGGTATATAATCTGGTATAGCCTGGTACAGACAGGTATATGGTATAGTGGTCAGAGTAGGTGTAATGTTTCATAGTGGTTAAAGTATGGGGAGTGTACAAAACATTAGGAACACCTTCCTGGGGTGGTGTAAACTACTTAAGTAGAAATACTTTCAAGTACTTCTGAAGTAGTTTTTTGGGGTATCTGTAATTTACTTTATGTGAGAGGGAGTTTTTCCTAGCCACTGTGCTTCTATACCTGCATTGCTTGCTGTTTGGGGTTTTAGGCACTTTGAGATATCAGCTGATGTAAGAAGGGCTATATAAATCATTTTGATTTGACTTTACTAATTATATTTTTGACAACTTTTACTCCACTACATCCCGAAAGAAAATAATGTACTTTTTACTTCTTAAAATTTCTCTGACACCCAAAAGTACTTTATTTTGAATGCTTAGCAGGACAGGAAAATTGTCTAATTCACTCACTTATCAAGAGAACATCCCTGGTCATCCCTACTGCCTCTGATCTGGCAGACTCACTAAACACAAATGCTTGGTCTGTAAATTATGTCTGAGTGTTGAACTGTGCCCCTGGTCTGGTTTGCTTAATATAAGACATTTTAAATGATTTATACTTTTACTTTTGATTCTTAAGTACATTGAAAACCAAATACTTTTAGACTTTTACTCAAGTAGTATTTTACTAGGTGACTTTTACTTGAGTCATTTTCTTTTAAGGTATCTTTACTTTTACTCAAGTATGAAAATTGGGTACTTTTTCCACCACTGCCCTCCTACAACCAATGCTGTATGTCAAATTTGTAGATTTAGTTTCATATTACATCATTATCACTAAAGCATTTGTGATTGTTAATCTGTGTTTTGTAGTTTTTAGCTACATAAAAATGTAGTTAACAAAAGTAGCTAGCTAGCTAACATTCGCAAGAGATGACTCGTGTTTACATTATATGCATTAGCTTGCAACATACTTTATCATAACGTTAGCATAGCTAAACCAGCATAGATAATGACCCTACTTGTCTACTAGCATAAGGTAAGGTTAACGTGCTAGTGCAGTAGCTATAGATTATCCCTCATCATGATCCATGGTTATTTAGCAAGCTGCCCAAGTTAGCTGGCTAGCTATCACTCGTCACGATCCATGGCTACATGGGCTACTACACAGCCTGCAAGTACTCTGTCAACCCCGGGAAAACATGCCAATATAGCCCGGTACTAGCTACGCTACAAATAAACATCCTCCAAGAACATATCCCTGGATTTTATTTTTTTAAATAAAAGGGTGGGATTCGGGAGAAGTGCACGCCTCTCAGTCACCTCAGCACAACTTTGCCCTGTAACGTATTACTGCCTGTAAGACTCTATCTGCTGCGAGCCAGCCAGTCTAATGGCAATACAGACAACACAAGACTACATAAACAAAGTTTAACTTCAGAATGATCAGCTAGCTATATGTGAATCGTAATAATCTAGCTAGCCAGCTAATTTAACTGGCAAAAACGACAGAAAACAAATGTTTTGCAAGGTAGATGATTACAGTAGCTGTTAATTCTTTGTGACTAGCTAGCTACTAATACTTCTTGGCTAGCCAGTTGTCCTATTGACTTACTATGGGGTTGCAATCTACTACAGTGCGTATTGTAGGCAGGTAAACATGCCAAAATTAATACAGTATGCATTTATTCACGTTTTGTAGTCGGGCAACGTTTCATTCTGATGTCTGAGTTTATTTTCTCTTGCTTCAGCCCAAATAATGGATTTCAATAAATATTGTGTTGTTTTTATTTGGTTGCGTCATATTTCTGTGCATACTTTCTGTTGAAGCTTTCATCAATGCGTGCTTCAAAATGTGTACAAGCGGAGTACACATCCGAGAAGTGCCCTCCGTGCTACGTTTCACATATTTTGATTTGGACTCATACTCTGACTGATGTGTGCTCCAATTTGTGTGCTCAGAGCACGGTAGGTAGTATGCACATTGAGAAACACTCAGGGAATGTGGTGTTGTGGTTCCAGTATAGATCTCACCTGGTATGGACATGGGATGTGGTGTAGATCTCACCTGGTATAGACAGGGGATGTGGTGTAGTGGTTCCAGTATAGATCTCACCTGGTATAGACAGGGGATGTGGTGTAGATCTCACCTGGTATAGACAGGGGATGTGGTGTAGTGGTTCCAGTATAGATCTCACCTGGTATAGACAGGGGATGTGGTATAGATCTCACCTGGTATAGACAGGGGATGTGGTGTAGTGGTATGGATCTCACTTGGTATAGACAGGGGATGTGATGTAGTGGTTCCAGTATAGATCTCACCTGGTATAGACAGGGGATGTGGTGTAGTGGTATAGATCTCACCTGGTATGGACAGGGGATGTGGTGTTGTGGTATGGATCTCACCTGGTATGGACAGGGGATGTGGTACTCTCTGCAGCGCTCCTGTACCCAGGTAGTCTCCCAGACAGTCCTATAGCTGTTTTCATAAAGGTAGCAAGTTATGACCGTCAACAGAGGGACCAGGTAGAGCACAGAGAACACCCCGATACGGATCATAAACTTCACCAGCTTGTCCTGGTTCTCCTTCTCCAGAGGGATCTCCATACGCACGCGGTTCAAAGCAAGGATTCCCGCTAACAGTAATGCCACGCCCACCTAGAATCAGACAGAGTTGATATTGAAGGAATAGACAAAAGATGACATAAGAAAGACCAGGAAGTAAATATGGTATATTTGTTGAGTAACGAGCAGTTCCATTCAGATCCACTTTTTAATGAATGATGAGATGTGTATGTCTGTGGTATAATCAAAGGAGCAGGCACAAACAGTGTCAACACGTTTACTGAACTTTGTGTAAACTTAAACTTTGTGCACACATGAATCACCTAGGTTTTGTCCCAAATGCCACCCTAATGCCTACATATAGGGGCTAGTCTGCCAATTGTGACTCACACCTACTTCCTCTGTGACTCATTCCAGCCCACTCACCAAAACATCCAGACCCAGTGGAGCCAGCAGAAACCATCTCAGCGCTGTGCGGTCATACAGCCCCACGAAACACACCCCGCTGACACTATCCCCTTCTATCTTGTTCATAGCTGTTAAAGTGACGGTGAGACAACCGGGTAGGCCCCAGGCACAGGCATGGAAGATCAGGGCCTTCTTCTCTATGGCCTCACTGCCCCACTTAGGCACGGCAGCCAGGAACCAGGTGAGGGTGAGGATGACCCACCACACACTGCCGGCCATAGTGAAGAAGTAGAGTATCATAAAGAACAACGTGCACACCTGGATGGAGAGGAGGAGGAGAGGGAGGAGGGGAGAGGAGTGGGAAGGGAGGGGAGGAGGGGAGAGAAGAAGGGGGGTTGAGTGGAGGAGGGGAGTGGAGAGAGGAAGCGGAGGGGAGATCGGAGGGAGAGGGGAGTGGAGGAGGGGAGAGAAGAAGGGGGTTGAGTGGAGGAGGGGAGAGAGGAGGGGAGTGGAGAGAGGAAGAGGAGCGGGGAGTGGAGGAGGGAAGAGAAGAAGGGGGTTGAGTGGAGGAGGGGAGAGAGGAGGGGAGTGGAGACAGGAGGGAGAGGGGAGTGGAGGAGGGGAGAGAGGGAGAGGAGGTTGAGAGGGGAGGGGAGGTTGAGAGGGAGAGGAGTGGTGAGAGAGGGAGAGGGAGAGGGAGAGGGGAGGGGAGTGGAGAGAGGTGGGGGTGGGGGGGGGGAGGAGGGGGTGGGGGCGGGGAGGAGGGGGAGAGGAGGGTGAGGGTAGTGGAGGAGGGGAGAGAGGAAGAGAAGAGGGAGGGGAGTGGAGAGAGGAGGGGAGAGAGGGAGATTGGAGGAGGGGGTAGAGGAGGGAGGGAGAGGGAGAGTGGGGGGGAGGGGATGAGGGGGAGAAGGGATGAAGAGGGTAGAGGAGAGAAGGAGAAGAGAACGAGGTTTAGAGAAGACTGAAGAAATAGAAAATCCAAGAACATAAAACATATAATTTTAATTTTTTTGTTACAATATCCCTGAATGTCAAAGAGAAAATAGAAAATCATTCAATAAATTAGTTAATCAATCAATCGGTTATCAATGAATCAATCACTAAGCCAATGAATGGTCACCTTGTTGTGTGAGCCCTGGGTGACGGTGGACGCCCGGAAAAGGGCGGAGCTCGCCGCGTGGCACGCCACCCGGTCCTCCAGCAGGAAGCCCAGCAAGAACACCAGCGACACCATCATGTAGCACATGGCGTAGAAGATGATTGGGCGCTCTGGGTAGCGGAACCTGGACACATCGATGAGGAAGGTGAGGAAGGTGAAGAGGGTTGCCGAGAGACAGACAATAGACACCACGCCGATGAAGTAGCGGGCAAACACCAGCTCGTCCCGCTGGAAATACATGTTGGGGCAGGGGGGCGAGCAGTCCGTCACACCCAGGAAGGAGTAGCCCAGGTTGGGGTCGATCTTGAGCTCACGGGGGCACCAGAAGCCATAGTCGTGCTGGACGGAGATGGGCGACTCAGTGGAGTCTGCGCTGGAGAGCAGGTCTCCAGGACGGGGGTATGGCTCGTCACAGTCTGGGAACCTGGTGAACGGAGAGGAGCTTATGTTAGACACATTATATTTACATTAGAGAAAGCTAAACCTTTATTTTACGGGACAGTTTCCTCAGATTCGACCTTGTATTTTCAAGGACATTATATGTTACTATTGTGCAATTAACATTTTGCCATGTCATGAGGTTATGGTACAGAAATTAGCAAGTATTTTCTGAAAAATGTGTGGTAAAAGGATGAAACAAAAATTGTATTTGTCTCAGGTGTGTAAAGTTACACTGTGTAAAAGTGTACGCTTCACATTTTCAAACAGTACATTTATATTTTCCAACAGGGCTATACAATTGGATGAGGGTTTTTTCTCACCTGAGTAGCCTCGTTTCACTGCCAAAAATAAAATTAAACCATCTAGTGTTCAGCGAAATAACAATGCAATGAAAAATACAGATAGCCTAGTCAAATAATTGACATCCAATCACATTAACCGTTACTCTCTCGTGGGAAACCTTCACTCTTGCTCAGACATTCAGAAATAAAACATGACAATTTAAAAATAAGCCAAGGGAGTTTTTTAAGCGAGAATAAAGAGGACTTTCGAGTAGTAAGACGTATAAAAGCAACAGATAACTGTCAGGTGTGTGCGTACTGGTAGCGAAGTCAGGTGCAGAGAGTTGTGAACAGGCGAGAGCAGAGAGTTGTGTACACGTTATTGAGGCAGGAGAAACCAACAGACGGACGCAACTGCGTCAAAAGTGCAAAACACGCAAAACAGTCACAACAATTTATGTTTAACAATCAACATCTTCGTGAACAACACGGTATAAGCAAACCAGTCCGGCGTGTCAACAATTAACACGTAACACAAACAATTTCACACAAAGACATAAGGGGGAACAGAGGAATAAATACATGCAGTGTGATTGGGAAATGAAAACCAGGTGTGCAGGGAACAAGACAAAACAAATGGATCAATGAAAAATGGAGTGGCGATGGCTAGAAAGCCGGTGACGTCGAGCGCCGAACTCCGCCCGAACAAGGAGAGGAGCCGACTTCGGCGGAAGTCGTGACAATAACATTAATAAGAAGGTGCTAGAAGAGTATTATATGGTGAGCTACCGAGTGTCTAGGACAGGCAAGCCCCATACTATTGTAGAGGACTTCATTGTTCCTGCTGCAGCGGATATGGCTGGGACAATGCTGGGGGAAAAGGCAACAAAAAAAAAACTATACAGACAATGACTTCATCAAACAACACACAACGTTTCACAACGCATCAGTGATATAGCAGGAGATGTTTTGAAACAATTACTGCTTCGCATACAAGCCAGTGAATTATATGCGTTACAGCTGGATGAGTCAACAGACGTGGGGGGACTGGCACAGCTCCTGGTATATGTCCGTTACGTTTATGGGGGGTCTATTAAGGAAGACATCCTCTTCTGGAAACCAGGACAACATGAGAGGATATTTTTTAAGTACTGGACAGATTTATGACATCAAATGGACTTTGGTGGTAAAGATGTGTTGGTGTCTGTGCTGATGGCACAAAAGCCATGACAGGGAGACATTGTGGAGTGGTAACGCGCGTGCAAGCAGTTGTTCACGATGCCATTTGGATACACTGCAGCATCCACCGAGAGGCTCTTGCTGCCAAGGGAATGCCTGACAGCTTGAAAGACATTTTGGACACTACAGTGAAAATGGTTAACTTTGTTAAAGCAAGGCCCCTGAACTCATGTGTATTTTATGCATTATGCAATGATATGGGAAGCGACCATGTAACGCTTTTACAACATACAGAACATGCGCTGGTTATCAAGGGGCAAAGTATTGACACGTTTTTTTAAATTGAGAGACGAGCTTAAAAGTTTTCTTTACTGACCATCATTTTCACTTGACGAGTTTCTCACAGGACTGACCTATCTGGGTGATGTTTTTTTCTCGCCTGAATGATATGAACCTCGGATTACAGGGACACTCCTCAATGTGCGGGACAAAATTGAGGCTATGATTAAGAAGTTGGAGCTCTTTCCTGTCTGCAATAACAAGAACAACACACAGGTCTTTCCATCATTGTATGATTTTTTTGTGTGCAAATGAAGTCAAGCTTACGGACATTGTCAAATGTGATCTATGGAAGCACCTGAGTGAGCTGGGTGTGCAATTACGCAGGTACTTTCCCAAAACGGATAACACAAACAACTAGATTCATTATCCTTTTCATGCCCTGCCTCCAGTCCACTTACCGATATCTGAACAAGACAGCATCATCGATATTGCAACAAGTGGTTCTGTGAAAATGTAATTTAATCAGAAGCCACTGCCAGATTTCTGCGCTCAGTTTCTTGCCTTGGCAAATTGTGCTGTTAAGACACTGATGCCCTTTGCAACCACGTACCTATGCAAGAGGTGATTCTCAGCCCTGACTAGAACGAAAACTAAATACAGGCACAGACTGTGTGTGGGAAATGATTCAAGACTGAGACTCCAATACAACCCAACATTGCAGTTATGTGCATCCTTTCAAACACACCCTTTTCATTAACCTGTGGTGAGTTATTCACAATGTTTGATGAACAAATAAGGTTTTATATGTAAGATGGCTAAATAAAGAGAAATATTATTGATTATTATTATACTATTATTTGTGCCCTGGTTCTATAAGAGCTCTTTGTCACTTCCCACGAGCCGGGTTGTGACAAAAACTCACGCTCATTCTTATGTTTAATTAATGTATTGTATAGTGTGTGTGGTAGGCTTGCAATGATGGAAAAAAACAACATTTGAGAGTGCGGTGACCCTGGTGCTAGAGGGGGTACACAGCTGGAGGTTGAATGTTTGAAGGGGTACAGGACTATAAAAAGTTTGGGAACCACTGCCCTAGAGTACAGTAGACCACTAACCTGTTACAGTCCATCTCTTCTGGCCAGGTGACTCCGAACATGTCCATGAGTTTGTAGCAGTCTCCCTTGGCTCTCTGGCACGGCCGTCGGCAGGGCAGTGTCATGCGTCCGTACTCAGTACACACCGGAGCATAGAGGGCACACAGGAACATCCTCAGCTCTGAGGAACACTGCAGGTTCACAATGGGGTGGAAGGGCTGCGGAGGGGAAAACACACAGCTGTCAGGAAGTGTATATTAATGCAGTGTTTTGTGTGGGGGGGATTACAATTGATTTACACAAAATACTCTGTAATGTCAAAGTGGAAGATTCTAACATTTGTAAAAAATAAAAATAAGAATGCATTTTTCAAATAATATATCTTGATTAGATAAGCATTCAACCCCCTTTGGCAGCAATTACAGCTGTGAGTCTTTCTGGGTAAATCTCAAACTCAAACAAATACTTGGGCAGTACAACATATATATATATATATATATACCATATACCGGGTATTTGGAGAAAGCCATGGGATGGTTTTTCAATACCTTCAGTAACATCAAAACTATTTATTTGAAGTGTTTCAATAAATTGTAATATTTGTAGCGACTTCATAAGTTTAATACTTGCAGTCAACTTGTGCAGTGTGTTAGGAGATGTATTTTCCATTTCACCTGCCACATTATTTGACATTATGAAGCGTACCGTAGTTCCCCCGAACAGTTGAGACAGTTTGTTTGTAAATAACACAATGGATAAAGTGGGAGCTGGTGAATCCATCATGTTCTATATCTATCCGTGAATCTCTGCTGTGCACATGAGGTGATGACGTTACACTTTTATGTAATTCACTACTAAATGTTTGCCATCAGACATCTTATATCCTGTTTGACAAACAAAGAGGTGTAATGAGTTCTTCTCCCCTCTGCTCCATGTGCTCTTCCTTCAGAAAAGCACGTTGTTCATCTGCACAATTTCTCTCATTCACTTTCAATGGAAATGTCCACACTCACCAAGAATGACATATGGTAGCTACTAGCTATGCGTGTATAACTTTATGAGCTGGATTTGCCTATCTTTGCAATTAGCTTATGTTCGTTTTTGCTCATTAGCATTTAGCTGATCTTGCTATTATTTGTGGTATTTTTGATAGCATTCTGTTAATAGATGCCCAATGGGCTTTTTGTGTGTTTTAAGCGTTCCTGTGTGTGCTATACCGGTAATACCATAAATCCCGGGATGGCAGAAGAACGGTATGACGGTATGAAAATCTGGATAACGCCGAAGTCTACTGGATTGTACAATATTTGACATTCTTCAAGTTGCATATTTTAGAACACAGTTTGAAAGTAGCGAGTATAGCAAAATAGAGCATTCAGAGTTGCACTCATGGATTAATCAAACTCGTCTTCTTGCCCTCTAAAGCAAGATGCAATTTGATCCATCCTCAAATTGGCTGTTGATCATTGCTAGACAGCCATTTTCAAGTCTTGCCATAGATTTTCAAGCTGATTTAAGTCAAAACTGTAACTTGGCCACTCAGGAACATTCAGTGTCATCTTGGAAAGCAACTCCAGTGTATATGAATTTCTTTTCCAGTGTCTGTTGGAAAGCAGACTGAAGCAGGTTTGCCTTTTCTTAGCTCTATTCAATTTATTTGAATCGTAAAAAACTCCCTAGTCCTTGCCAATGACAAGCATACCAATAACAGGGGATCATCATTGCTTTCACCTGGATTCACCTGGTCAGTCTATGTCATGGAAAGAGCAGGTGTTCTTAATGTTTGTACACTCAGTGTACAATCATACACACAGAGAAACTCACACACACTGTGCATCTACCACAGAACATGTTAAACACACAACCTTTCAGCCTTAAAGAGACACACACAGACAGCAGAACAGTCTTCTAAAGCAGAGTAATATACATGTACAGCCAAAAGAGCTCAAACAGACAGGAACATCTTGTCGGACATAGTTTGACAACCCTACCCCCTATCCTCACGATACTCCTCCCCCCTTTCTCTCCCCTTCCTCCATACGCCTGGCACAATAAGACAGAGGGAGGAGTAGGACAAGCTTGGTAACCCCCCCCCATGCATTTTGGGAGAGAACGGTAGCTAGGCAGCAGCTGTGGGGTATGGCTTTAGTATGCAAATCCCCAGGGGAGTGAAGAAAGGGCCCCCACCAGCCCCCAAGGAGGGGAAGGGGGACAAGACAGGTGAGCGAAATGGAATTTCACTAAAAGAGTCAGAGGGAATACTAGTGGTGGGTATTGGAACAGAACAGAACATGATAGAAAAGAACAGGCCAGAACATACCAGAACAGAACAGGATAGGATAGAACAGAAAAGGCCAGAACATTCCATAACAGAACAGGCAAGAACATACAGTACCAGAACAGAACAGGCCAGAACAGGATAGAACAGAACAGGTAGGATCAGAATAGGATAGAACAGAACAGATCAGAACAGGCCAGAACATACCAGATCAGAACAGGCCAGAACATACCAGAACAGAACGGGCCAGAAGACAACAAGACAGGATAGAACAGAACAGGTAGGATCAGAACAGGATAGAACAGGCCAGGACAGAACAGGTAAGATTAGAATAGAACAGGCCAGAACAGAACAGAACAGGTAAGAACAGGCCAGAATAGGTCAGAACAGAACAGGACAGGCAAGATCAGAACAGGATAGAACAGAACAGGCTTTGTTTTCAGTGGATATCTTAAATGTATAAGGACAACGGGTGTATAAGAGACTGTGGGTCATGATTGGGTCATGATGTGGCCCTTTCTGGGTATAGATTGTGGCATCCCCATCTCTCTCTCTCTCTCCTACACCAGGTTTAGTTATCTCAGGACGTGAATTCCTGGAGGAGACTCTCTCTCCCTGGTCATGCAGAAAGAGACACATAGAGAGAACAAAGAATTTCACATGGCGAACTCTTTAAGGGAGGGTATGACGAGTGTGTTTCATTTGGTGACCTTAGAGAGGACAGGAAACACACAACTATATCTCTGAATATATACATTTCTCAATTATGGGGTTTGAATCTAATTCTTGTATAAAATGAGTAAAGATTAAACTATTCGTGAAATGATGTAATATGATGTTAAACCTTTAATGTGAAAGAATGGTGTTCCCTTTAAAGTTTAACTAAGTCATTGGCCCACCCCCGTGAGCACAGACATGATCTGGCGTTATAGACCCGCCTTTTCTGTTGTCACGAATAAAAACCCCTCCTGAGGAAATCCTCTTCATACTAAACAAACCCACAGCGTGTGCTGTGATTACGAATAGTTATTCTATTTCTAACCATACCACGTGGAGCATGGGCTACACGGCTGGAAATTGTTCAACTCTGAGACTATCCATCCCTACAGAATAAGAGCAAATCTTAGATACTAATTACTAGTCTGCAGCTAGAAATTAATGTCAACCTGGGATGCGAAGACTGACAACCACCGAAACATCTATACTATGAGAACATTTCTGAATGGTACTCTGAAGTATCCATTCTAACCACGAAAGACTTTGATCTTCTGGGAAGCAGATAGAGAGAGAGAGAGAGACGCTCGGACGAATTCTCCAACAGACAGACAGACGATTCCAATAGAGATCACAATGACACACTGGGCGGAAATATATATTGATTGCAATTAATTCCCGAAAGAGTGAGCGTTTATGTGCAAAGGATTAGCATTTCAATTCATGTAATTATCAACTGTGTAGTGACTCCTGTCTTTCCCGCCCTCTTCAGTCCACACCCACTTCCCTTTGTCCACCAAGCCGTCATATCAACTTAGCCCACTAGGGAACTTCCCCTATCATTTCCTTTAACCATAACTGTTGTTTGTTTATGCATTTCTGTGCTTATTTAGTTAGTAAATAAATGATTAAGACAATTGGTGTACAGGTGATTCATAGTAAAGGCTGGGTTCGTGCAGATAACCAACAATTTACGACATTTGGAATGAGAATAACGTGAGGTAAAGAATCATTCATTAATTAGAAGACTAATTGATCAGATATTAAAATATCTGAAGAGTTATATTAGGAAAATTATAACTTTGTAATCTGAAAATTATAACTTTGTAATTTTCCTTGGTGCCCCAACTTCCTAGTTAATTACATTTGCATGATTAGTTTAATCACGTAATTATATTTACAGAGAATTGATTTAATAAAATAGACACAACAAAGACACAACAATTGTTTTGGGTCATGAGAAATGTGATTTATTAAACAACGGGAAGTTGTGTGACTAAACATAACCTATAATAACATAACCTATATTAACATAACCTATAACATTTTTTAAATGAACCTACAGTTGAAGTGGGAAGTATACATACACCTTAGCCAAATACATTTAAACTCAGTTTTTGGCTTCACCTATTTCAACTTCACCTATATTAACTTCACCTATAGTAACATAAACTATATTAACATAACCTATATTAACTTAACCAATCATCTTTATTAATTTGACCTATATTAACATAACCTAGAATTTTTTTTAACTTAACCTTAATTAACTTAACCTATAATAACATAACCTTTATAAACTTCACCTATATAAACTTCACCTATAACCTTTATATCTTCACCTATAACCTTTATTAATTTAACCTATGTTAACATACATTTTATTAACTTAACCTATAACCTTTATTAACTTAACCTACAATAACATAACTGTCACGATCGTCATAATGATTGGACCAAGGCGCAGCGTGCGTAGAGTTCCACATATTTTAATCAATCGAAACTCACCAAACTAAACAATAAAGCACAAATGAAACGTGAAGCTAACAGTGCTACTAGGCAACTATACATAGACAAGATCCCACAAATCACAATGGGGGAAATGGCTACCTAAATATGATACCCAATCAGAGACAACAATAAACAGTTCTCTCTGATTGGGAACCATAACAGGCCAATATAAACCATTAATCACCTAGATGACCCACCCTAGTCACAATCACGCCCCAACCAACATAGAGAATAAACAGCTCTCTCTGATTGGGAACCATAACAGGCCAATATAAACCATTAATCACCTAGATGACCCACCCTAGTCACAATCACGCCCCAACCAACATAGAGAATAAACAGCTCTCTCTGATTGGGAACCATAACAGGCCAATATAAACCATTAATCACCTAGATGACCCACCCTAGTCACAATCACGCCCCAACCAACATAGAGAATAAACAGCTCTCTATGGTCAGGGCGTGACAATAACCTATATTAACTTAACCTATATAACAGACACACACGCACACACACACACACACAAACCCACTCTTCCTATGACTAAGATAGGAGGCACATCCACCAGTCATTCATCATCACCATAGCTTAGCCTACATACTGTATTACACCAGTCATTCATCATGATGTAGAAATGTAGCTCCAGTAGACAGGATCTCATTTCTGTTCAGTCTGGGCTGCCTCCCAGACGCCTGGCTCTATTTAAAGGGATTAGGATCACTGTTTGGCTTGCCGATTCCCACACAAAGCAACCACAACCATTTACATCCAGACAGCTTTTGTAAATGCCTTGTACATATCAAATGCAATATTTCTGCTTTCAGATTTTCTATCCACCATGACATAAAGGTGGTGACGTTGATGTGTCATTTTATTATGGTTTAGTGACTGTTGGAGCATGACGCACAGACAGACATCTGAGATGACTGACATCATCTGGACAAAATAATGAATGAATTCAACCCTCACATACAGTTTTTGAGTGTAGAAATGCCGTTGTTTTGTGTGCTTCACAGCAAGTCGCACTTGCCTGGAAAAAAATATTTTACTGCATTAAATTGGAATATCAAATGCCATGCGCCCTCATCACCAGGGAAAGGACATTATTTTGTGTAGGCTTGATCACTTTCTACTGTAGCTGTACTAGTCTGGTTTATTCTGTTGTTTCTGTGTCTTTCAGTAGACTGGTTCACGTACACACCTGTCAACAACATATCCATCAACCTGTCAAATCAATCATGAACTGATCCATCAACCTGTCAAATCAATCATGTCTGAATAGAAAGGGGGAAGAACTGTGAAGGGGGAAGAACAACAGATTTAGGGCAGTTTTGTGGAAAATCTGCAAAACAAAATGTAATTTCCAATTTAGCAGACATACAGTATGTACTGTATGGCGTGAATGCATTCTCTGCATTGCCTTTAAATTTCAATCGCACTATAGCCCGTTACTTCGGCAATACGGGTTGAATCCAAACATTAGAGCGTATTATAGGATCTCTATGGGAATAAGTTCCTTTATAGTAACCAATCTGTCTGTTCCACCAACCCAGCAGCATTCCTTTTCATTAAACCAACATGACACACCTGGCATCATCTTCCTGATCAAACCTTATAGATCAAGCCAGCAGGCAAAAACATCATCCACATTTATCTGCTCTGTATAGAATAAAACAGGGTGCCAGTCTCTAGTCCGGTGACATGCATTAACCCAGTCCTGTTATGGTGTGTTACACACACAGACAGTCAGGACAGAGACAGGACATACAGATACAGGACAGAAAGAGACAGAGACAGGACAGACAGAGACAGGACATACAGGACAGACAGAGACAGAGACAGGACAGACAGAGACATACAGAGACAGGACAGACAGAGACAGGACATACAGATACAGGACAGACAGAGACAGAGACAGGCAGGACAGACAGATACAGGACAGACAGATACAGGACAGACAGGACAGACAACACATACAGAGACAGGACAAACAGGACACAGACAGACAGACCAGACAGACAGAGACAGGACAGACAGACAGACAGGACATACAGAGACAGGACAGATAGACAGACAGGACATACAGAGACAGGACAGATAGAGACAGAGACAGATAGAGACAGACAGGATAGACAGACAGACCAGACAGACAGGACATACAGAGACAGGACAGATAGAGAGACAAACAGACAGGACAGAGACTCCCTCCTCTCTCCCCCTCTCTCTCTCCCTCTTCCTCTCCTCTCTCTCTCCCTCCCTCTTCATCCTCTCGCTCCCTCTCCTCTCTTCCCTCCCTCTTCCTCCTTCTCTGCTCCTTCCTTCCTTTTCCCGTCTCTGCTCAATTCTCTACATTACTACCCTAACTGCCATGGCAATGGCTGATGCACCAACGGATGGAGGGACTAGTTTAAGGATGGGCCATGGTGTGTTCAGCAGAGGTCAGAGGGCGGCGAGAGGGGACCACCTCCTGAAAGCCACAGAAAGCCTGCTCCTTTGTTAAAAACACAATTGGGACCTGTTTCCCAGGCAGTGTATCTCGAATGGGAGAAGGGGGGGAGTGACAGACAAAAGACTGAGATATGGAAGAGGAGAGAGAGGGATAGGCCACCTCCTCCTTCAGATAGCCAGCGATGTCATTCACATAACTGTTTAAAAGAACACACACACAAGTTGTTGTTTGGCCAGAGAGTGAGAGAGATTACATATAATATAACATTTGTAATGTCTTTATTCTTTTGGAATTGTAATGTTTACTGTACATTTTAATTGTTTATTTCACTTTTGTTTATTATCTAGTTCACTTGCTTTGTTAATGTTAACCTGTTTCCCATGACAATAAAGCCCTTAAATTGAAAATTGAATATATATATATATATATATATAGAGAGAGAGAGAGAGAGAGAAAAAAAAGACTCCATTCAGCTCAGTGTTATAAGCAGTGTATTTGACACTCTTTATTGAGGGTTTGGATCAGATTGAGCTGAGTTTATCAAACCATGACATGGAACATATATTCCGCGCTAGCTCCTAGCTATGTGCACACTGTGCATGTCTGTCTGATGGTCATCAGAGACCACAGTCAGCCTTTTACATGGATTCACAACAGATGGGTGTAGTACCTCTTTTATATACGACCGTAAACCTTATCTGTAGAGGATACAAATGTATGTCAAATAAGAGCACAAGGGTATTAAATGGGAATGAAAATAATTAAGAATTATATTAAACCATTTTTTGTTCATTATTGCTACATGACCATTTCATAAATACAGAAAGTATTATATTCAGTCAGCTATACTGTATATTCCACCAAACATTCAATAATCTAATGGTTAAAGGCTAGCCAATACAAGACAAACAGAAAACTAGAATCAGCAACCATCCATCCCTATGGCCCCCATACTAAATGGTTATACCACCATTACCAGATTTCTGGCACACTCCAAAAATGCTGGGTTGTTTGGATGTCCCAGCAGCTGGGTTGCAGGCATTGGCTCACTTAGTTGGGTTGTTGATGCTGGGTTATTGACTTATGACCCAGCAGGTCAGCTCAGAAGACTGGAAACACAGCTTAGTAGAGGCATGGCTTTCATATAGTTTGTTTTGGCCACCTGTGAGAGTAAATGTCATTCCAGTTCATCTGTTCTGTCATATTGATATCACATGTAAAGGTTGAACACTGAAACTTTTGTAGCTTTAATGAGTCTTACACAAGTGTATGAGTTGGGGCCTAGTGGTTAGAGCGGTGGGCCAGTAACCAAAAGGTTGCTGGATCGAATCCCAGAGCTGACAAGGTAAAAATCTGTCATTCTGCCCCTGAGCAAGGCAGTTAACCCACTGTTCCCCGGGCACTGTGGATGTCGATTAAGGCAACCCCCTGCACCTCTCTGATTCAGAGGGGCTGGGTTAAATGCGGAAGACATATCTCAGTTGAAGGCA